>NC_134114.1:68070000-68200000 GCF_040939455.1 Microcebus murinus
AATGAATAATGTAATTCTATCTCCATAAATATAGGCTTCTTATAATGCTGGATATATTTCCAAAAGTGATTGAAACAATTTTTTTTTAAGTTCAGAAAAACATAAATTTCCATTCAGTGTTATTTGCATTAGACCTTTTATGGCCTTGGATACTTTAATTGTATGTCTTGTGCTTATATCTTCTTTGTTTCCCCTGGACTTCATTTACTCATACTATTCCCCACTACCATTACCAAAATTCCTTAGCAGTGATGATGAGATCACATCTTTCTTCTGTCTCCAGACTCATCTTTAAATACATCACTGAGTCCTCAACATTGCACTTTGAACTATGATCATCTACTTACAGTTTTCTGTATGAAATGTGTTCTTTATGTAAACATGGTGGACCTATAATCACTTCCTTCACTCTCTTGTTTTTCTTAGACACTTTCCATAACTCTCTACCTTGACCCCCCCTTTTGTATTAAGCATTCTTTTTATTTTAACAACTTTTAAAGTTTTATAATTGGTTGCTTATTATCTGTGTCTTTCTTACTAGACTTTATATTTCTTAAAAGGAAGGACAGTGTATCTTTCACTTTGTGTTCTTGGGATGAGCATACTATCTAGTACTAGATACTATGTCAAAGCTTAATAAACAATGATAGAATGAACAACTGAATTAATTTAAGTAAGCTACACAGAAGGAAAAAAACTCTCATTTTATAAAATAATATGCATTAACTTATAATTTTGTTTTGTTATTTCTTCTTATATTAGGTCTGAATCTCCCCACTCCAGTTTTGCTTTATAACATAAATTCTCAGAAGACAGAAATAGTTTGTGCTATGGTTTGAATGTGGTTTTTTCCCTCCCCCAAAAATTCATGTTGAAATTTGATCCTCAATGTGGCAGTGTTGGGAGGTGGTGCCAATTGGGAGGTATTTGAATCAAAGGGGGTTGAATTCCCCTTGAATAAATAAACATCTTCTCATGGCAGTGAGTGGATTATCTCCCTAGCAGAAATGGATTAGCACCCATGACAGCAGGTTGTTAAATGAGTTTGGCTTCTTTGGTTTCTCTCTCTTGCTTCATTTTTCATCATGTGATCTCTTTGCATGCACCCATCTTCCCTTTCAGCTTTCCACCATGAGTTGCCCTTGAATTTCTCAGCCTGAAAAAATGTAAGGTAAATACACCTCCTTTCTTTATAAATTACCCAGTCTCTGGTATTAACATAACAACACTAAGTGCACTAAGAGAATTTGTGCTGGAAACAGGGTGTCGATATATAGACACTTGAAAATGCAGAAACAGCTTTGGAACTAAGTAAGGAGTAATAAGCTGCAAAAGTTAGAGGAGTGGACTACACAAAGCCTGCATTGCCATAAATGGAATATTAAGAGTGATTCTGATGAGGGTTCAGAAAAAGACAAAAAGACAAGGAAAAAATTAGAACTTCTTAGGGATTGGTTAAATTGTTATGACCAAAATGCTGATAGAAATAGTAGTGGTCATTCTAAATGTGGTCACAGATGGAAATGAGGAACAATCTATTGGGACTGGAGAAAAGGCCATTCTTGTTACACTATAACAAAGAACTTAGCTGCATTATATCCATGCCTTCAGGCTTTACTAATTACGGTGCACTAATATACCGAGAAGAAGAAATTTCTAAGCAGCAAAGCACTCAAAAAGCTGCATGGTTACTTTTAACAGCTCACACTAAGTTATATTAACAAAGGGATGATACAAAGGCAGCATTTATAACTAAAAGGGAAGCAAAGCATAAAGAATTGGAAAATTCACAACCAGGCTGTGTGGTAGAAATAAAAGATCATTTCCAGTAAAGTAATCTAAGGATATAGCTAAGAGACCACTTGCTAAAGAGACTAGCAGGGCTAAAACAGGGCTAGGTGCTTATAATCAAAACAATGCCAAAAAGGCCTCGAGGCACTTCAGAAATCTTCAAGGTGCACCTCCCATCCCAGGCCCAGAAGCCTAGGAAAGCACAATGGTTTCAGGTACAGGTGCCCCTCCTGGTTGCCTTGGGATGCTTCTCTCCACATCCTGGCCATTGTAGCTGGAGCAGCCATGGCTGAGGCAGTCCTGATGTGATTCATGCCACTGCTTCAGAGAGCACAAGAAGTAAGCCTGGGTGGTTGCCACAAGGCATTAAGTCTGTAGGCCCACAGAATGGAGAGCTATGAAGGTGTGGCCTCCTCCAGTGAAATGCTAAGTTATGTATGGAAAAACCTGCAAGCCCAGGTGGAGACTTGTTGCAGAGGTGGAATCACTACAGAGAGCCACCAAGGGCAATCAATACCTAATGGAACTGCAGGAGCATAATTGCCACTGGATGCCAGAATAGTGGAACCACTGACAGTGTGTAAACTCAACCTGGAAAATCCACAGGCATTTTACTTTAATCCATGAGAATAGTCACAAGGGCTGAGGCCATGGAAGCCCATTCCTCACATCTGTAAGCTCAGATGTGAGACATGGAATCAAAAGGAATTATTCTAAATCTTTAAGATTTAATGTCTGCCCTATTGGGTTTTGGACTTGCTTGGGCCCATTACTCCTTTCTTGTTTTAGCCTATTCCTTTCTTTTAGAATGGAAATGTCTACACTATGCCTGTCCCACCATTATATCTTGGAAGTAAATAACTTATTTTTGTTTTACAGGCTCATAGCTGGACTTTGAACTTTTAAGTTGTTCTGAAACAAGTTAAGACTTTTGAGACTATTGGGATGAAATGATTGTATTTTGTATGTGGAAAGGATATGAGTTTGGGGGATCCAGGGGCAGAATGCTATGGTTTTGATGTAGTTTGTCCCTGACCAAACTCATGTTGAAATTTGATCTCTAATATGACAGTGTTGGGAGGTCAAGCCTACTGGAAGATATTCAGTCACAGGGGTGGATCCCTCAGAAATAGATAATGACCCCCAACAGGGTTGAGTAAATTCTTGATCTCACAGGAATGGATTAGCTCCTGTGAGAGTGGGTTGTTAGTCCGGAGGGTGGGAAGGGGGAGGAGGGGATGGGTATATACAACCACAATGAGTATGATGCACAAGGTTTGGAGGATGGACATGCTTGAAGCTCTTACTCGAGGGGGGAGGGGGGCATGGGCAATATAAGTAACCTTAACACTTGTACCCCCATAATACGCTAAAATAAAAATAAATAAATAGAATTGCTCTTGATATTCGGGGTCTTCTTTGGTTCCATACGAAGCGTAAAATTATTTTTTCTATATCTGTGAAGAATGCTGATGGGATTTTAATAGGTATTGCATTGAATCTGTAGATCAGTTTGGGTAGTATAGACATTTTGATGATGTTGAGTCTGCCGATCCACGAGCATGGCATGGATTTCCATCTGTTTACATCCTCTGCTATTTCCTTCCTCAGTGTTTCATAGTTCTCCCTGTAGAGGTCTTTTACCTCTTTGGTTAAATATATTCCTAGGTACTTTAATTTCTTTGTTGCTATTGTGAAGGGAATTGAGTCTTTGATTTGGTTCTCAATTAGATTGTTGTTGGCATATATGAATGCCTCTGATTTCTGTGTATTGATTTTGTATCCTGAGACTTTACTAAATTCATTGATCAGTTCCAGGAGTTTCTTGGTTGAATCCTTGGGGTTTTCTAGATACAATATCATATCATCAGCAAACAGTGAAAGTTTGATCTCTTCTGCCCCTATTTGGATACCTTTGATTCCATTTTCCTGTCTGATTGGTGTAGCCAAGACTTCCAGCACTATGTCGAACAGAAGTGGAGATAGTGGGCAGCCTTGTCTGGTTCCAGTTCTAAGTGGGAATGGTTTCAATCTTTCCCCATTCAGTATGATGTTGGCTATGGGTCTGTCATATATGGCTTGTATCATTTTTAGGTATGTCCCTTCTATGCCTATTTTCTTAAGTGTTCATATCATGAAAGGGTGTTGAATTTTGTCAAAAGCTTTTTCTGCATCTATTGAAAGAATCATGTGGTCTTTGTTTTTGCTTCTGTTTATGTGGTGAATTGCGTTTATAGATTTACGTATGTTGAACCATCCCTGCATCCCTGGGATGAAGCCCACTTGGTCGTGGTGGATTATTTTTTTGATAAGTGTCTGTATTCGGTTAGCTAAGATTTTGTTGAAAATTTTTGCATCTATATTCATTAGGGATATTGGTCTGTAGTTTTCTTTTTTTGTTGCATCCTTTCCTGGTTTTGGTATCAGAGTAATATTTGCTTCATAAAAGGTGTCGGGGAGGTTTCCGTTCTTCTCGATGTTGTGGAATAGTTTTTGCAAGATAGGTACTAGTTCTTCTTTGTAAGTATGGTAAAATTCAGGTGTGAAGCCATCTGGACCGGGACTTTTCTTTTTAGGGAGATTTTTAATTGCTGTTTCTATTTCAGCTGTTGAGATTGGTCTGTTCAGGGAATCTATTTCTTCCTGGTTGAGCCTAGGGAGGCTGTGTGTTTCTAGAGGAAAAAGTTGGAAACACTCTCCTAGACATCGGCCTGGGCAAAGAGTTTATGAAGAAGTCCCCAAAGGCAATCACAGCAGCAACAAAAATAAATAAATGGGACATGCTCAAACTACAAAGCTTCTGCACAGCCAAAGAAATAGTCATGAAAGTAAACAGACAACCTACAGAATGGGAGAAAATTTTTGCATCCTATGCATCCAATAAGGGACTGATAACTAGAATATACTTAGAACTCACGAAAATTAGGAAGAAAAAATCAAATAACCCCATTAAAAAGTGGGCAAAGGACTTGAACAGAAATTTTTCTAAAGAAGACAGAAGAATGGCCAACAAACATATGAAGAAATGCTCAACATCTCTAATCATCAGGGAAATGCAAATCAAAACCACAATGAGATATCACTTAACCCCAGTGAGAATGGCCTTTATCAAAAAATCTCCAAACAATAAATGCTGGCGTGGTTGTGGAGAGAGAGGAACACTCCTACACTGCTGGTGGGACTGCAAACTAGTTCAACCTCTGTGGAAAGCAATATGGAGATACCTTAAAGCGATACAAGTGAATCTACCATTTGATCCAGCAATCCCATTGCTGGGCATCTACCCAAATGATCCAGTGACACTCTACAAAAAAGACACCTGCACTCGAATGTTTATAGCAGCACAATTCATAATTGCAAGGCTGTGGAAACAGCCCAAGTGCCCATCAATCCAAGAATGGATTAATAAAATGTGGTATATGTATACCATGGAGTACTATTCAGCTCTAAGAAACAATGGTGATATAGCACATCTTATATTTTCCTGGTTAGAGCTGGAACCCATACTACTAAATGAAGTATCCCAAGAATGGAAAAACAAGCACCAGATATTTCTCCAGAAAACTGGTATTAACTGAGTAGCACCTAAGTGGACACATAGGTACTACAGTAATAGGGTATTGGGCAGGTGGGAGGGGGGAGGGGGGTGGGTATATACATACATAATGAGTGAGATGTGCACCATCTGGGGGATGGTCATGATGGAGACTCAGACTTTTGGGGGGAGGGGGGAAATGGGCATTTATTGAAACCTTAAAATCTGTACCCCCATAATATGCCAAAATAAAAAAAAAATTAAAAAAAAAAAAAAATAAATAAAATATACCAAGCCCCCCCCAAAAATATGACTGGCTTCTTTTCTCTCTCTCTCTCTCTCTCTCTCTCTCTCTTTCACTTCTTTTCTCACCATGTGATCTCTTTGCATGTACCCACCCAGAAGAGGAGAGAAAAAAAGCCAAGAGGAGAAGAGAAAAGAGGAGAGGAGAGATTTTCTCTCTATGAACAGACAAAAAGGAAGAAAAGAGAAGGGCTGACAGAAATATGAAGATGTTTATATTCACCAAGAACTTGCAACATTAGCAATATGTGGGTCTTCAAGAAACCTCTGTGGGTTTCTGATAAAAAATAATAAATAATAGGATTTACTTCCACAGTGTAAGTGCAGAGATAGCCATCTTGATCTCACCATTTCACACACGTTTTCTAATTATGTGTTGCTCTTGACAAGTTTTATTTTATTTTCAAGATTGCACTTCTACAATTTGAAAAAGTCTCTAAGATAGTAAAGAAGAAAGTTTTGTTAAGATTTTACTAAATACATTTCTCTCCCCCATTATTTTGCAAGCAACTAAATCTTAAGATTAGAGAGTTCTTTCCAAGTAGGGAAGCTAATGAGAATGCATATCATTGAGGATATTATGGGTAAATATATTGATATACCAATTACATGGATAGGCAATAGTAATATTAATGAGAAATTCAAGAAAATGTGAACTTTTAAAATCTACATATATATAATTCTAATAATTGGATTAGATCTACACAGTAATGGTCATTTGTAATAACTAGTGCTAGGATTTCTTACAGCTCCTGACTGTTTATTGGATGCCATGGATGTTCATGTTGCTTTGATGAATTTGCCAAATAGCATTGATTTCTATTCAGTCCATCATTTATATGCACTTAATGTTGCCATTATATTGTTTCAAGCAGTTCTTTGGTGTGCCCCTGAAAAATCCCTTCTGGCCATTATGTTATGCTTTTTTAACTTTTAATAACCTTGGGTTTTTTGTTATTATTATTATATAATCTATCAAATTATTGAATACTGAATAGTAGTCCTACAAATATATGCTAAATGTAAAAGGTTGAACTTTCTCCTTGAAGTCTGGAAGATACATTGCTGCCTGGACCAAAGAAATATGTCTCAGCTATTACAAGTGGCTTATTTAATACATTGTGGGTCTGCTAGCACCCTTTGTTCCTGCCTTTGTATGCATAGCTATAGCACCTGAGAAACATTAAAAGAGCAAAGAAATGAACAATATATTTATTATAGTAACCTATCCTTTTTGCACTGTCACGACCCCATGCACTATTAAGTTGTTCTCTCCTTATATAATAAAATAATACAACATAAACTAATCTCTTAATGTCTGAATTCTATTGTATACAGTGCCATACTATGTAGCAACTAAATATTTCTAATCTTCATAAGGTATAGCTCTCATTTTGAGAACAAGGTCTATGTGAACTATATTTAATATATTTATTACTCACTTCAGCCAACATAATTATTAGCAACAGTAGATACTGTACTCAAAGAAGACTATAATTGTTTGCTCTTTTAGATCATCATACTCTTAGCCATTATAATATGTACCATATATATTCCCATAATAGGTGGTATATCACCCATGTATTATTAATGCTAGTCTTTCCCTTTAGCATCTTTAATATTAATGATGATTACTTGATTTGCATTATGAATTTTAACCATACTGAAAAATAAGATGAGTTACTAGAGTAATTAACCAACATTCATAAGTTACTGTACTGAATTAAAACTAGACTTATGAAACAAATCCAATTTTTTGTAGCTTTTGTCACATTACCTTCTGGGATAGTTCTGTTCCCAATGGAAATTGGCACTCTCTAGGCCCTACACTTAGGGATTTTGATAATACAGTGGAAACGATACACAAAAATGCTTTAAAAACAACAAAATCTGAAAAAAAATAGGCATTCCTTCAGCCAAATTTGTAGGCAAAGCAGTAAAACTATTTTTATAAAGCTTGAATTTGATCAGAAATATAATAACTGAAGACATAAGTGCCTGGAGATGGACTAATGATTTGTATTTGAGTTTTTATATACATACAAGACAGAAAATAAGGCCTTGGGCTTCAGGAGGCAAGTGAACAGATGAAAGTAAAACTCCTATTTAAATTTTAGCCTCAATGAAATGGTGAAAAAATTAATTTTCTTTAATTTCTTTAAAATGACAGTGTATATATCTAGACAGTTCTACACTAATAGCTGAAGACTGCAATACATGACTTTTAATACACAACTTTTAATGAATAAAACATTTAGACAGAAAACCAATAAGAAAATGGAGAATGTGAACACTGTAAACTAACAAGACACATATAAAACACTCCTGCTAATAACAGTAGGATACAAATTTTTCTCAAGTGCTCATGCATCACTCTCCAGAAATAACAATATGTTAAGCCATAAAACAAACCTTAATAAACTTAAAAACATTGGATTCATACAAAGTATTTTCTCTGACCACATACACAAAAAACAGTAAAACCAAAGGATGCTCTTTTGAAAAGATCGAAAATATTGACACACACTTGGTTAGATTGACAAATAAAATAGAGACAATAAAAATAATTAGAACCAAAAATAAAACTGGGTACATTACTACTGACCTTATAAAAATAAAAATGATTATAAGAAAATACTATGAATTGTGTTTTTATTCTGACTTTGGCTTTCTACAAAAATAGACAATTCAAAAGCTACTAATATGCTCAAGTATTAAAACTAATCCATTTGGTCAGGAACACAAGGAGTTTTAGATAAAACTGACATCTTCAAAATTATATTCAGAATGACAAGAGGAATTGATAGTAATTTGAATTGATTTGCAGCATTCCTATGGAACTTAAGGCATATTGTATAGGAGATAGTAAATCTCCCTGCCATAGGCTGTTCTCTGCTGCCATAACAAAATACCACAGACTGGGCAATTTATAAAGGAAAGAGATTTATTTGGCTCGAGCTTCTGGAGGCTGGGAATTTCAAGAGCATGGATTCAACATCTGGCAAGGTCTTCAACCTGTGGTGGAAGGGTGAGCAAGTACATGAAATAGATAGAAAATGAGGCCAAATGTATTCTTTCATCAGGAGACCACTCCAGGGATAACTAAATCATTCCTGGGATAACAGCATTAATCCATTCAGTAGGGTGGGGGGCCTCATGATCTAATCTTCTCTTAAAGGTCCCACCTCACAATACTGTTACAGTGGCAATTAAATTTCAACACGAGTTTTGATGGGCACATTCAAGCCATAGCAGTTCCCTTTGAAATAGGTCTTGTACTTGTTCCTAGTAGAGAGAGATAAGGTAAGTCACTATGAATACTTGCCCACATACAAAAAAGTTCAGGAAAGAATGATTTCTAGTTTAGTTTCCCACTCGCAAAACACCTCTATCACTAGCATTAGGATGCTTTACAAAAATAGTATTAATTCTAGAAAGAACTTGAGAGAGCATAGTTTTACTTTTTTATATAAACAAAGAAGCAAAAGCTCCAAGAGGGCAAGGACTGACTCCCTAGTGTTGGGCGAGAACAGTGGCCACCTGAAGGCTAAATTAGGACCGTAAGGCTTAATGTAGGAATGCAGGAACCATGCCGATTTATCTGCTTTTGTTTGTTTTTATTCCACCCCTCTGAACATGTTCCTCACAAAGTAAGAAAGACACAGCAAAGCTAAATGAGGTAGGAATATCACAAGGGAAAATCTATGATGAGGTCCATTTTTACAGGACAAACGCTGCGTATACACAGATCTCTTCTGAGCCATAGAACAGATATTCAAAGAAACATTAATATTTTTAAATTTTTTATAGCATCTTTCCATACCATGCTTTGTAATTTCTAACAAAGACTGCGTTTGCATCGGGTGTGTTTTGTTTTCTTGAGGGCAACTCAATTACTGGATTTAGGTTGCTCTAGTTTCCTTTTTATTATTAATCACAAAATTATATTTAATGTGCAAAGAAAAGACTAATTAGAATTTTAATATGAGTCATTTTAATTCAAATAATGCCAAGATATTTCCTTAACTCTTTTTCAAATAGTTACATGAAAGACCAAGAAACTGGGTCTTGACACGTCACTCCGACTTCACACAATCACACAGCCTGCATCTGGGTGAAGAACCTCCTTGTGACAGCTAAATGCCAAAGTTGTGGTTTTGAAAATATAAAACCATTATTATTTTATTCTTTATCCCCTTCTGCACCATTATATGTTGTGCTTCTCCTGCCCAATTTACAAGACTCTAGGCTTGGAAAGACAGTACAACAAAAAATGGCCTGAACTAGCATTGATTTACATTATTCATATTTTATAAAGCAAAAGTCAGGAAGACTACCGTGTAGTGAATATAGCAAAGAAATAAACAGACATGAGACGATTTTTTTATCTGTGACCATCTCTAATAATATTATTCTGCATAGATTTTTTTTTTCCAGGTGAAGGCTAAAAGCACCAACTGAGGAGAAAAGATTTTCAGTGTCAGTGAAGTTAAAACATGTCAGCAGCAGTTCCTTCTGTGAATATTGTCTCACATGAAAGAAAGGATGGATTGAATTCATATCTGAAACAAGACAAGATTTTCCATCTGACCTCATTATGTGTTTCTCTGGAGTGCATCCCTGGGTTTCTGCCTGAACTGAAATGTGTTGTGGGGAAACCAAATATAAAACAGCTCAGAACTGCCATAACTGACATATCTTAATAAGATGGAGTGTTTATTGTTTTGCCACAGTCATCTCTTAAGTCTAAAAGTCATTATGAGGTGCTGCATCCTTTTGTTAAAGCAATCCCCTTAAGTGAAGTCTTATACTAATGAAAGGGTTTACGTGGCATGTCTGGAAGCAAGGATGAAGTAGCATTACTGTTTATCACAGAGATTTATACTGAGAAATATTTATGGAAAAATTTTTAGAAACTCAAGCATTGTATGCTTGTAAATAATTAAACATACAAATTATCATTGTTACAATAGAGCTAGTTTCCTTTTCTCTGAGCATTGGTAAACAATTCAAAAATATATCCCTTGAAAGGGATTTATAGCACTTTTCATTGTTCCTGATCATTTTAGAAAGTTATTCACAGGTCAGGAATAATAGAAAAATTTCCCTTAAATTAACCTTGTGCCATACAGAGAGATTTCCTTTATTCTACCAGAGCATAAAGAAAGGCATCGTGTCTTTCAGTTTTATTTGCACAGGGTTAAATATATATATGTGTGTATATATTTGCATATATCATACTAATGGAGAAACACATCATTGGTTATACTACTATACATCTATGAATATATATGTTTGTATATATCACTGACTCTATTTTTTCAAAATATAGTCAATGTAGGAAAAATACTGGTTAAGACTCCAAAATCTACCACTATTAAAATACTTTTCATTAACCTTTGAGCTATTCCATAAATTAAATCAATTATCATTACATTTAAGAATAAATCACTGGCAGTAAACTATTCAAAATTAATTAAATAGATCTCTCTTCCCCCCATAGACACACACACACACACATATATATATATATAGATTAGATATAATGTATTAATAGACTTAGTAAGATACCTTATTTAGGTGAAATTAATATCAGTTTTGTGTATTTATTTATACTTAACAATTTGACATGCACTTTAGATTTTTAGTTGCTATAGCAACACATTGTTAAACCAATTTTCCTATGTTGTACATTTTATAAAACAGTAAATGCCAAACTATAGGATCTAGTAAATAGGCTAACTTAGACAAATTTTGAGAATTTAATGGAATTACTTGAACAATATGTTCAGTATGAACTCTAAAATTTTCCGACACATGATGACCCTCTTAATTTACCATCCAAGGAGGATTAGACTTTCAGAAATTGAAAGGCTTTGTGATCTGTGACACTTTCACTTTATAAAAAATAACTTTATCTTCAAAAAACAAACATGTATGAAATGTGTACTGCATTCTCGGCATCTTGCTCAATACTAGGGATGCAGAGATCAAAGGAGGTCGCCAAAGTCAAGAGGCCACCTATCAACTATGGAGCTCACTGCCTAATGTGGAGAAGTTATAAAAAACCAAATTAAAAACTTACATAGATGATAATCCACCTTCTAGGAAGTGGATCTTAATGTCCCCACCTTTGAGGTAAAGTGAACTATTGTCAAATAATAGGGTAAGGAAAGGAATTCCTTCTCATGGGAGAAACCTCACAAATACTACCTTAACCAAGTGATGAAGATTAACATTATCAGTGATATTATGTGGCTATCATCTCCCCCCTGATATGATGTGATAAAAAGGGACCTTCACTTCTCTGGTGGTCTTTCCAAAAATATATAGCCCCAGATTCCTCTGAGAAAAATATTAGATAAAGCTAGGTTGGGTGACTGTTCTACAGGATACCTAGCCAGTACTCCTCAAGACGATCAAGGTCATGAAAAACAAGGAAAGCCTAAGAATCCTTCACAGACAAGAGGAACCTAGAGGAACAAAATAATGCAATGTGATAACCTAGATTAGACCTGGAACATAAATACAACATTAGGCACTAACTGGTAAAATGCAAATTAAGTCTAGAATTCAGTTAAAAAATAAAACAATTTACATATAAGTTTAAAATCTAACAAATACCTCTTTTATATTAGGAAAAAGGAATTGTGACTTTTATCAAGAGCAAATCAATGATAAACTATCAGGTGGTCAAGAATAAAGGAAACTTAGCACTCCCTATAACCAAGCCAATGTCACACAGCAAGTATGCTGTCACAGATTGCAAAATGTGCATCTATAATTAAGGATCTTGAACCATTTTGGCCAGTGGTTTGCAAACTGTTTTCTGCAAAACACTAGGAACTTCTAAGTGGGCAGTATGGATGGGTGAGAAGACATAGCATTAGCCACACACGCATCTCTAATTCAACCAGATTATTGTACATTCACATAGTATTAATATTTTATTTCACAAAAAGGATCCATGGCTTGGAACAAAACAGAAAAAAAATGAGTGTGAAAATTCAGTAATCCCGATAAGTGCTGATCAAATTTTAATGAGTATACAAGTCACAGGAGATCTTGTTAAAAGCTGACACTACTTCAGTAGATCTGGGGTGGGACCTGAGATTCTGCATTTCTAATGAGTGATGGCCCACCCCAGGTAATGAGAACACTACTTTTCCGAGAGCCACCACTTTAAGTAGGAAGGATCTAGCTCAAATGTTCAATTGTTCTTATATCCACAAGTTTGCTATTATTTTTAATAGATTTTATGACTTCAATACTAACACATCAAAATCCTTCACAGTTAGCTAGTTTTTGGTTTGCAAAATTATGAAAACTGAATTTTTCAAGTTATAATCCCATCCATTCCTGGTGCCTCAACCCCCCAGTATCATTTTTATTTATTATAACAATCCTGAGAACCTTGACCTCACGCAGAAAACACCCTGGGACTATCCTTTCATCATCTCCTTCTATAACCAGTCATTTCAACAATGAAATTGGACCCAATTGACATGTTCTTATGCCAATTACACTTTATCATAGCCCATGTCAAGCCCAGTCTCAAGTGTTACCCCTTATCAATTACATCTTTCTAGCAAAAAAGGAAGAAAAGTTGATGGTTTGTATTTGTGCAAACCCATGCTTTTATATGTCATCTGGGCTCTTACCTGCCCACTCACATTTTAAAATGTGACTCTTATTATAGTCTCCACATGATTGTTCCAAGCCTTCTACACTCTCAGAGGTCATATTTTATTCCAAAACATTTAGCACTGGATCTTGTTTTCTGCTTCCCAAGACTGAGATTCCTGAGCTCTAAACATTTCCCCGCTGTCCTGATACTCTTTCAAACTACTACACATTGCGTTTCCGTCAGAACCATGCACACATCCACTAAATCCTGAGTGGATATCGCTACCTGCCCTTGACTGAAATTGTTGTCCAGAAGGTCACCAATGACCAATTGCCAATTCCAATGACATTTTCTTTGCTCTCTTCAGCATCTGACACATAGTTGCTTTTAGAAATATTTTTGGGCTTCTTCAATTTCAGATTGTTCTAATAGGCTTTCTGAACTTCTATCTAGTTCTTTATATCTGCTTTGGTAGCTTTTAAGAAAATTTACTGTAAAGTAATTTGCAAAACTTGTGTTTGAACTTTGGAGTCTAAGTCCCTGGTTTTAAATCTTAGCTCTACCATTTTCTAGCTTTTTGATTTTGAGAAAGTTGCTTCACTTCGTTTGCTTTAATATTTGTAGCCGTAAAAGAGTGATAATGACGACCTCTATGACACATGACTGTTTTATGAATTAAATGAGCCAATATACTTAAAATGACTAGAACTATGCCTAACAGACAATAGTGTTAGATTAATGTCAATTAATACTGCTACCTATCTGCAGCCTTTGTTTTGAATAGCTTATCTGACTTTATCTTATCTCCATAGAGAGATCTCACATCTACCTTCCTGTATTTCTAATCCAATTTCTCAATATCAGCATTATTGACATTTGGAGCTGGACTATTTTTTGTTATGGGGAGCTGTTCTGTGCATTGCAAGATGTTTAACAATATCTCTAATCTTTACCCACTAGATGCCAGCAGCAATCCCCAACTGCAACAACACTTCCTCCAGGGATTGCCAAATGTCTCCTGGGGTGCAAAATTTCCCTAGTTTAGAACTACTGTTCTAATTCCTTTCTGTCTAGGGATATGTTTCTATGCATGTCTCTTTGGTGCCTCAACATGTGGCTAAAGGTAAATTTACCATATTCTCCCTAATCCACTTTTACACACTGTTTTATCTATTTATCTCAGTAACCATAATGGAAAAAACATGGCAATCTTCACTATTCTCTTGCTTTCCACAGTCAATCTAGTAAATCATGTAGAATATGTAATTACAATTTTCTTACCATTTATCCCTTGTGTATTCTCACTGACATTACCACAATCAGTTCTTCATTCTTTCAACAGGGTTTTGCTGACATCCACTCGGTGATAGACATACTCCAATAACAACACAAAGACCCAGTCATTGTGGGCCTTATATTCTAGTGAGAAAAACAGGTAATCAACAACTAAACATGTTAATAAATGGTATGCTTTTGAGCAGTGACATGAGCATGAAGAAAATAAAGCAGGGTAAGGGGAGAGAAGATGAATAAAAGATGGTATTTTAATAAGGGTATTAGTAAAGACGTCTCGGAGAATGTGATATTCTAGCTCCTTCCCTTGAAGAACGTGATCATGCAAAGATCTGGGGATGGCGGCAGCAGAAATGAAAACTTTGAGGTGGTAGTGAACTTGGCACTTATGAGAAACAGCAACGAGGTCACAGTGTCGAAGGTTATTCAATGTGTGTAGTCTTTAGCCAGGTTAGAGTTAAAGGGAGAGACAGAAACCATATCTACAATAAATATTGTAGATGTCACCAAAAATCCAAAGAGTATGGATGGATCTAAAGTGGTGAAATTTTAGTTAAGTCATTTGATTTCTTTTATTTTCATATTTTAATTACCTTGATTTTTAGCTAACTATAAAAGTTATGCATTGTGTTGGAATTGGATATGTAATATTAATTTTAAACAAATGTACTCGTGTATTTTATGAAAGTCCACCATTTATAAAAGTTATGCTCAAGCTCTAGATTCGAGGAAAACCAATGTTTTAACTTTATGAAATTGAGGCAATTCTGTAAACAAACATACATCTCAAGATATTTCAAATGCATTTGAAAGACATATTCTTATATAATTATGACAGCATTGGAATTTTCCATGAAAAATATGTGAGTTTTAGTCTAATGGTTTCAAAATTAGCTTAAAAAATTCAAACCAAGAGACCAGAGAAATTATTTCAACATAACAATTACACATGGCACTTATGTTCTGTAAGTGATTTAATATGTAGCATACTTTTTGAAATTAACGTCATCCAAAAAATTAACTCCAAATGTTAGCAATGCCCAAAACAGCAACTAAAATTAAGGGTGTGTCAATGTTTTGCCTTCAAAAATGAATTTTGCCCCCTCCAAACTTTCCCTGCTCCTGCTATAAGAGTTTATTACTCAAATGCTAGAACTGCCTATAGACAAAAATATAATTTTAAAAATAGCTGCTTAGTATAAATTTTGGTTAATCTTTTTTATTTGTTTGTATACATGTGTATTTTGTGGTTGTTATGTTACCTTTAATTTTTAGACATGGGGCATAATCTAGGGGTTGTGTGTGTTCAATTTTTATAGATCAAGGGGTGAATTAAAGATAGAGTGGCAGACCTAATTTAGAGATCTCCTACTTTTGTATACCCAAGTCAAATCCTTAACCCTACTCTAACATATAGATTTTTTATTTACAGGTGCCCTCATTAGCCCTCTTCTATGGAGACAGACAACTTCTTTGTTTCTATTAGTCCCCACCAGATTAAATTACTTGTATCACGGCTCTATTACACCTCCACTTGAACTAGTGCTGTGTAGCAAAACAACATTGGTAGGGAGTGAATGGTTATCAAGAGAAAGTTTACTTTCAGTGTTAAGAATTAATTTAGCTGAATTGGTGCAGTGAACATGGTAAACACAATCCCCTCACTGTTGTTTGTCAGGGTGTGTTATATCACCCTGGATTGCTTTGTCAATAATCTGCCTGGCCTGCAAGCTAAAAATCTAAGATTGCTCGGATGACTGACAGGCTGGAGATAGCTGATAATTCTAAGGAATTGGAGGTGTAAAATCTTTAAGGACCATGTCTACAGTATAAATGCCAGGGTATCTCCACATCACTCTGTACTTACAAAGGCAACAGCATTGTTAATGGCAGCCTGTCTGTCCATCAAGTTTGCTACCAGTGGATTTATCCCTCTTTCACTCCTTATCTTACTTTGCTGTGTTTATTTCGAAACCAGCTGCAGAATAAATTGCCTCTTGTCTTCACCTCCTACACTGAGTACAATGATATGTTCTGTAAAGCTTAAAATCATGGTGTTTTTCAAGCACTCCTTTTTCAGAACACTGACTTCTAATTTTGTTTGTTTATGAATATGTATTTTTTTTCACTTGTGGGGGCGTTTAGGAGAACACTAAAAATGACTCTTATTTATTTGACGAGTGCTCAGGATCTAGATAAAGATATATGTGTGTATGTCTGTGTGTGAGAGAGAGAGAGAGACTTCATAGAGAAGAAACATGAAATTAAGACAATCATTTTGTTATTTTAAATAATTGATTTGTTTTAATCAAATAGTTAAAATTAAAAGACAAACAGTTTCAGACAAATATTATATTTCTATTAAAAGACTTTTGGAATTAATGAAGTTTAAAGTATCCCTCTTTTATGAACATCTGCCCATTTGCACTTTTCTAATTTATGACTGGCAGGAAAAATGATGATGTTGGCTGGGAAGATTTAAGGATCAAGTTTAGAGTTATGAAAAATGCCCAAGTTCTGCAGCAACCCGAACCCTCCCACACTGCTGGTGGGTGTTCAGTTTGAGACAACCACTTTGGGGACCTTTTGGCTAAGCCTACTAAATAAAGGTGATTATACATACATTTTATTATCCAACATCTCCTCTCTCAAAGATATACAGATATATATTCTCCAAAAGATGTAAAAGAACATAATTATTTTTAAAAGCCAAAACTCCCCATAAAATATCAACAGTTGCATTCATAAGCACTATTTTTATATATTTTTTTCAGAATATTACAGAGGAACAAACATTTAAGTTACATATACTGCCTTTGTACTGCCCGAGTCAGAGTTATATGTGTGTCCATCCCCCAGATGGTGCACAGCTTACCCATTAGGTGTGAATATGCCCATGCCCTCTTCGCCCCCACCTGCCCAACACCCACTGAATGTTACTTTCGTATGTGCACATAAGTGTTAGTTATTAATAGTACCAATTTGATGGTGAGCATTCGTGCTGCGTGTTTTCCTATTCTTGTGATAACTTTGCTTCAGAGAATGGGCTCCAGCTCCATCCAGGATAATACAGGAGGTGTTAGTTCACCATTGTTAGTTGTGGCTGAGTAATATTCCATGGTATACATATACACCACATTTTTATTAATTCATTTGTGTATTGATGAGCACTTGGGTTGTTTCCACATCGTTGCAATTATGAATTATGCTGCTATAAACATTCAAGTGCAGATGTCTTTTTTTAGAATGTATTTTTTTCCTTAGGATAGATGCCCAGTAGTGGGATTGCTGGATCAAATGGAAGTTCTATCTTTAATATGGATAAAAAACCAACCATTGATCAATGTGTCAGAATCCTAGGTTTCAGCACCAAAGATGTCAGGGTGGCAGTCTGCTCTCGGTTCTTGGTGTGCTCTTGGTGTAAGAATGACAGACACACCAAAGTGTCAAGGCCAGACTATTGTCCTGATCCTTTGATCCTTTCTTGGAAAAATCACTAGCAAGGCCATAATAGAGTAACCTCAGGCAGGGAGTAATTTCACAAGTGCACCTCTTTATTGTAGAATAAAATGGTTCTGTCTCCACAAATGGAGAGAGAAAGACCAACTCACTCACTTCCTTCCTGACTTCTCAAATAGTTTCCTTTTATTAACCCAGCCTGTTAGAGGGCTCTTTGGGAGGTGTAGGATGTTATCAAATGACCAACATGTGTCCTCAAAATTCCATCTGCATATATGAGCTCCCTCTAAGAAAGCCCACCAGGTGGGGGTGAGGGGTGGTGACCCACCACATAGATTCAAGCTAATGGCATATTAATTATGCTTAGGGTACTTGAGGTCACTTTCTAAATCTTATTATACCTGGGCTGGGGAATTCCTAGACTAATAAAGCATTCCCTCCTTTCCCAGATGCAGCAATCGCTCAGGATAGGATTAAAGGTGGGGCAACACCAAAATGGAGTGCCCACCTTTATCCTTCTTCCCAGGTGGAGCAATTGCTCGAACAGCACCAAAATAGCTAACCCTTGTCCCTAGAAGAGCTGGAGATCCTAACTATCTACTTAACAAATGCTAGGATAGACAGATAAACTGCATTATATATTCATCCAATGGAGTACCATATAGCATTGACAGTGAAGAAGTGCAGTTATACATGACATATAGCGAATCTCACAAACATAACATTGAGCCAAGGAAGCCAAACATATACATCGCATGATTCCCTTTACATAAAATGCAAAACCAATCCAAACTAATCAGGATAGAGGTGACCCTTGAGGCATGAGCTGGGCATGAGGAGAACCTTGGGATTCTGCTGAATGTTCTGTTTCTTCATTGGGTGCCAGTTACCCATTGGTGCTGGGTTGAAATTAATTGGGATGTATATGTAAACTGTTCTGCGTCTATGTTAACACTTCAAATAGATAACATTAAAAATGTGTCAAAGTTTTCAGTATTGTTTGCAACTTCATTCTAAATTATAATTGTCAGATATCCTCCTATATTCTTTCTAGGTATTATTTCTTGGTTATTTGCAGAGGAAGAGAGAATAAAAAGAAATGGAAAGAAGGCATTAAATAAATATGATAATCTTTGGAAGGTGTACAGATGCCAAATTGATCTGAGTGACAGAGTTTTCTGAATTAAACCATGAGTATTTAAGCACATACACACATCTACTCATGTGTGTACTGAAATGAGCATTGTGGCCTCTTATATTTGTAAGTAATGAAGACACATATTTAGCAATCATCTTGTAGCACAAAAAGTTCTTGAATTTGGCTAAGTATTTGAACAGAAATAATTGTTCATATTTTATTTAGACTGGATATTATGTGCAATATTGGAAATAGCATTCATTCATTTACAATATATTTTGTGCACATACACTTCTGAGTTGAGAATTGTCCTAGAGCCAAGGATATGGAAGATGCGGAGTCCTTCCCTTTATGGGGAAAACAATGACCTTTTTTCTCCAATAGACCTGTGAACTATATAATACCGATCAGTATTCTAAATGCTCTCTCAAGCTTATTCTATTGATTGCAGTACCTGACTCAAGAAGTTGACCATTGGTTTACTTCCACTTTTAAAGCATGACTCTAGGACAGGTGTAGTAGCTCACCGCTGTAATCCTAGCACTCTGGGAGACCAAAGCTGGTGGATCACTCGTGGTCAGAAGTTCAAAACCAGCACTAAGCAAGAGTGAGACTCCATCTCTAATAAAAATAGAAAGAAATTAATTGGCCAAGTAAAAATATATAGAAAAAATTAGCCAGGCATGGTGGCTCATGCCTGTAGTCCTAGCTACTCGGGAGGCTGAGGCAGTAGGATTGCTTGAGCCCAGGAGTTTGAGGTTGCTGTGAGGTAGGCTGATGCCATAGCACTCTAGCCTGGGTAACAGAGTGAGGCTCTGTCTCAAAAAAAAAAAAAAAGCATGACCCTTAGGAGGCAATATTTGGTTATGATATATTTTAGATTAACCATCATCCTTCCTCTGGGGCTCCTGACTTGATCCCATACCTTTCCACTTTCTTACCCTTTTTTCTCAACAATGACATTAAAAAATAGCAAAAAATGTATTTGCTAATTTTAATTCATTTTATACCTATAACAGTAATTAAATAGCCAAATTCATTACTATCATTACCATTAGACTTTTCTCATTACCATTGCTTTGACATAAAATAAATGAACAGTTAGAATAAAAATCTATTATCAAAATTTTCTTGTATGTAAAAATGATTTTATTCCTCAGAATGATGTCATCTCAAGTTGTCAGAGTAGCTGAAAGATGCAGTTTCTAGACTTTAAAATTTGATTTGATTAATTTTGATTTAATATTTTGTTATAAAAACAATCTGGTATTATTTTAATTCTCTACTGTTTTGAAAATTTTAGAAATTATTTTTTAATGTAGAAATATTTTAGGAGTGTTAACCCTTTCTAGTTTGTCTTGAACAAACTTTTTTCTTTAGTTGAGCTGTATTTATAGCAATGCAAAGTTAGATTCCCTGACTCTAGTATTACACACTAATTCTACCTCACCATTGAGCGAGCTATATTTATTTAATACACTTTAATTTCTTAAATAATGCCTGACTACTGCATCTCATAGATGCCAATTTTTTAAAATCTGGGATGTTTGACTATTAGCTTTAAGCATCCTAATGTTACAAATGTGAAAATTTTAATTCACCTCTATATATCTGTTGTATAATCAGAGCAGATATGAAGTAAACCTTTTATTCACAAAAATTTACTCACCTTTCTCTGAATTACTTTACAAATTACATTGTAACAGGATCTGTCTACAGACTGAACACTATGGAGACAATGTTTTTTTGTTTTGTTTTGTCTTGTTTTCTCCCCTGGGCTTTTAGCAAATTGAAGAAGCTCTTGAGAATCTACCATCACCATGAGTATGACAATAGTAATAATTTCAAAGCAGTGGCCCAGGAAGACACAACTCGTTGATTGTTGCTGGTGTTCTAACTAAAACCAATTTGGTAGCTCTTAGATTCCCTATGAATGCTAGTAAGTAATAATGACTAATAATAAGGCTTATTCAAGGATGTAGACAGGCATTCTAGGTAAGAGAACAGAGCATACATATGCATGGAAAGGACAGATATGTCCAAGGAACTTTGATTAGACAAATTTGTCACAAAAAAAGCAGAACTTATTTGAAAGAGAACGAAAGGAAAAGGACAGGTTAAGAAGAAACATTGTGCTAGAATACATAAATTTGGTCAGAATGTATTGAAAGTATTTCAGCATAATGGCATCTGAAAATGGTATTTTCAGATGTTCCTCTAAAGACTGTCAACAAGAACTAGCGAGGAAAGACTTGAGCAGAAGGAAGACTCCTCAGTAGCTATTGTTATGGTTCAGACCGTAAGGGACTGAGTGCCATTTGTGTTAGTTGAATGAAAGAACAGAGATAATGTAAGACCATATGAGCAAATGTAAGACTAAATCTAACACTTCTTGGCCTTTTAGCTAAAATCAAATGTGAAGACTAAATCTTGTTGGCTTGTTCATGTCACCTGATGGAACAAAATTTTAAAGATGTTTATTATAAGAACTAGGCAAAGTAATGTATGTTATTGGTTATATCACATGAAATATTTCACATTATCTGATAAATATTAAACCTTTTACACTTATATTGAAATTTTGCCCCCGTGCTATCTTTATGATTTATGATGCACAAAATTTTAACCATATATAACTGCTTCAAAATAATATTGTAAATGGATCCCCACTTGAATATACTTTATGATGAATAACTATAAACAAATATAGCCAAATCTGCCTTATAAGAAATAGCATTGCAGTGAACTTGAGGCTCTTTAAATTTAAATTTCTTCATCTATAAATTGGTGACAATAATGGTATTTATCTCTAGGACTGTATCAATTATTTATTACTATGTAGCTATGAAAGTCAATTAACTTTTTCAACATGGTGCTTGGCAATCTGCTTTGCCAGGTCACTATCTTTCACATAATAGCTGCTGGTAGTCTTGCCAATTGTTTCTCCACTACAAAACACAGGCCATCGTAGTTCTATCCTCCAATAGCAGTTAACTCACTGCTTTTTCAACCTCCAATAACAATCTCGTTTTTCCTTTCTGGCCTTTAGTCCTACCACATTCCAAAGCCACATCACGCGATTTAAGATTTTATAAGGAAGTACCCATTTATGATACATATTTCTATGTCATTTTTTAAATTTATGAGTAACAAATCACTTCAAAACTTAATGACTTAAAACACCATAAATGTATTATTCATAATAATTCTGTAGATTACATTCTGCTAGTCTTGCCTGGGCTCACTCATGGAGTTGCTTTCAAATAGAGATTGAATGGGGACTCAGCTAGAGTGCTTGGGCCTCACTCTTTTTGAAATATTTCATCCTTAAGGAAGTTAAATAAACTTCTTCACCTTCTGATGACAGCAGCACTCCAAGAAGGCAAGATCCAATGTCCAAGTGTTTATAAAGCCTTTATTTTCTTCAAGTATGCTGATGTCATAGTGCTCAAGTAAGTTACACTGCCAAAGCTAGAGAGTCAGTGTTAGAAGGGACTAGAAAAGAGAGTGATGTGATTCACTGGGAGGCATTACTATAACAAAATACCACAATGGTTTTTTGGGTGAATTAAGTGAAACAGTGCATAGAATGTTCTTAGTGTGTGCCTTACACTAATAGCTCAGTACTCAGTAAATGTTAGCTACAATTTAAAAAATTAGTAATGGTATGCATGATTATATATTTACTTAACTGTAAATCTTATTGAGGAAATATTTTACTTAATATAAACTAGTTTTACCAATATTTCAGTGGACGACTTCACTATACCTTTTCTTTACCCAACATCCATCTTGATTCAAGACTTGGTACATGAGTACAGCTCCTAAAGCAATTCCAGTTTCAAAATGTATTAATAAAAATAAATCTTTAATTGAAGATTCCCTAGGGCAATAAAAGAATTTACACTGTATACCACATTACAGAAACTTAGTTAAATTCCCTGTTAGAATTTCTTATTTTCCCCCAAATTCTTCTGTCATATCATCTACTTTATCATCTCTCTGTATCTTCTTTATCATCTCTCTAATAAGCCTCCAGAATCCCCTCAATTGCCTAAACAGTTCAGTTTCACTCCTGCCAAGTATCCATTATTCACATAATCACTGGGAGCTTTAATTCAAATCATCTCCTTGTCTTTCCAGATATGTTCAACCTCATCCTTCCAACCTATTCTAGGAAGATAGGGGGAAATCTCAAGAGTTTCAAGTTGCATATCCTTTAAAACAAAGGAAATCAAATTTAAACAAAGAAATGTTAAGAATTTAATATAATAGTAAGTAAATGTTAAGAATACAGAGAAGAATAAGGTAGTTGCACTGAAATTGTTAGTTTTCATGTCTGACTCTTCCAGCTGACCATCAACAAAGCAATAAGAACAATGAGCCAACACAAGTGTTCACAGTTCTTTGGGAGCACAAAGTAGGGAGCACCTGTGAATATCAGCAACATAAGCTCTTACTCCAAACAGAATAGACTCCACAGCATGTGTTGATTGTGTCATGCACAATGCTTTCTTGAAACTCGCTGTTTATTAGAGTGTTTTCCTTTGTGTTTCTTTTTTCTGCTCTTTGGAACTTGAAATGATTGCCTTTGCTGTATACTGACTGTGGAGCCCTGACATAGAACCAGGCTCACAGTTTCCACTCTCACACCTCTATTACCCTCTCCTCCAAATACACCATTTATCTTGACAGTAAGTAAACTTATCTGGAGTAGTATTCCTTGTGGAACTGTAGTTTGTCTTGTGGATTATCTGAAAGATCAAATTTTAAGTTCTCCATTGATACTAAACATTGGTCTTTTTCTTCTATGAGCAAGTTTTAAAATGTACCTTTTCATTTCAGGCAGAAAGCACATCAGAGTGAGGATAATAAGCAGCATTGAAGTTTACGTGCAAAAAATACTTTGAAAATTCTTATTTTTTTTCACATCAGTCTTATATAAAGAATAATGTTGTTCAAGAAATACTATAAAAATGGTCTCTGAGTGAGAAAGACATTGGCTGTTGGAATAAATCCTCGGTCGATCAAACCCCTTCTTTCTTTTTTTTTTTTTCTTTTTAAGGAAAACTAACAACATCAAAGACAAAAGAAAACTTTACCAGCTGAACAAGTTTTTTTGTGAAACATTATGACTTAGAGACAGAGTAGTAACAATCAGTTGGAGGAAGGAGAGTTTTTTTATGTATCTATATATATCTGGGTTCCAGATATAGATGGATTTGAAGTGACACAGAGAAGCTATTAACAAGTTTGTTCTTTGTAGAAGACATTCAATAACTACATCGTCTGTATAGCAAGATTATCCTGTGAAAGAGATAAATCCCACATGTGGACCAGATGAAATGGCGTGGCAGAGTAATACACGATAGAGGCAAGTATGTGAGCAATTTGATATGAGAGGTCCAAACAGTATATTCCTCTGCACTCATAGCTTTGCATTTCTTTGGACTTTGTACGTTACTTAAAGCAACTCAACTTACCTGTATGCTGACTGTAATTAAGCCATTTGCTTACATATAAGACTTAAGACTTATTTATTTATTTATTGAAAATAATTCTTCCCCTCCCAGTTTCCAGGTAAAAGTTAAATGATATATACTTATAAATATGATAAATCACATATTTGTGAAGTATGGAGACTTTATGCAATTTTACATATTTTCTAACTGGAATTTCACACATAGGAAAAGAATTAGTAATCACTAAAGTAATGGGGAAAATTATCAAATTTCCATGAAAAATCTAAAACAAAGTTAAAGGATTGATCCTTTAAATGCCAGAATTTGTTGTAACAATATGTGATGTATTTCAGTTTGAAAAGAAAAATACCATTCAATTACTTTAGATATTTTAATGATATTTAGTTAATTTTAGAATTTAGTTAACATCATATGCAGATTTCAAAAATGTTAGAAAAAAGAGGAAAGTGTAATTAATTAAAAATCACATAGTGATATCTCTTAACATTTTAAAATATTTTCTTCCAAGAATTTTTTCCAAGTGGGAAAATATGCCATTATAGTGTTTATTTTAAAAATCAGGATCGTACTGTAACTATATACATAGTGATAATGTATCTAGCTTTTATCACTTAACATATTTTGCATTTTATGATTTTTTTCTTATTTGTTAAATTTACACCAGTTTTTATTCCACCCAGAAATGTAAGGTAGTACATTTAAGCATCTGCACCATAAAAAGATAAAATTGTTACCTATATATTTTATTCGCATTTTTCAAATGAGGCTCTGTTTTTGTGATCCTTCATGACATTCTTTTATCTTTTGAGAATAATCGTTGTTCATTTTACTCATTAGTGGTTACTATTGTTTTCTAAGTGATTAGTGACAGTCCTTTACAAATTATAGATTTTAATCTTTCCTGTGATATTTCATAGAATTTTTTTTCTCATTTTGTTGTTTATTTTTAATTTTTTAATGTAACACTGTTGTAGTGGTTTATTACTGTGTCACCATAGTCAGGCTGTAAATATTTACTAAGCGTTTCTGTCCTGTAAGATTTTGGGTTGATATTGGCTACAAAAGAAATTTTCACGAATGGGGGAAGGCAGAAGTGAAGTAGCAGCCATATCTTTTATGCTCAGATTAGTGTAGAGTAGCATCCATTGTGCCATCTTACACTTGTTACCATTTGTGGTCTCTCTTGATGAAATGAGGCCCATCAGAAAGCCTCTTTCCAGCTTTTTCAAGTCCTGGGCCAAGTGAGTGTGTGAGTCTGTGGTAAAGGCTACAAGTTCATGTACATGTAGCTCCTGCAGCAGTGTGAGGCAGAGAGAGAATAATATGGGTTCCAATTCATGGTGATGGGTACCTTATTCTGAGTATTGAATATATCCAGTTTTCCTTTCTGACAGCTGGTCCGGCTGATAGCTAATGGCTTCACTCTCAACACCAAATGCAGAGACAATAGTATTGCAGAGATGCCCATTCCAATTTCGATAATTGTGTAAGGTCTAGTTCCTGTATAAAATCCCTTATTCTGTATCGTTCATGTTGTTCTGCTTCTTTATTTGAAGCCTAAGACAGAAACTGCAAATAGAAAGGCTTCTAGATTTAGTAGCCACTAGCCATGGTGGCTATTGAGCACTTAAAATGTGATCAGTGAGGATTGAGATTTGCTGTATCTATAACATACACACCAGATTTCAGAGATAGTAAGAAAAACATAGAAATATGTCATTAATAATTTTATATTACCTATATAAAATATAATATGAATTTCACCAATTTTGACATTGTTAATGTGGCTACTAAATATTTTAACAACACATAGGTGGCTTGCATTTATAGCTCAACTTGTATTTCATTAGAGAGTAATGTTCCAGAGGAATAGAATCTTGGAAATTAGTTATTAGAATTGACTCCAAGATGTCTGGAATTGGTCTCTGATCTGATTATAATCTAATGTTAATAATGACCCTGTTTCAATTTGTGAAGGAAACACTTATAGACCATGGAAAGCATTGGTAAATCAGATGGTTAATCATCACCTATAGACACCTGTTCTATACTACCAACAGGAATTGATATGGTATTCAATACCATTCTAGTGGTATAGAATATTATAGTGAAACTGAGGCATACACTAAAAATGGTCAGTTTCTTCTAAGTGAGATGAAGAACTTACAGAAAGAAAATGTTAATGTAAGCCTTGAAATTCCCAGTTCAATATCTGTATCCTAGTTTTCAGGATTGTTGGAATTTGTCATCTCATTTCTGTGTAATCACTTTTACTGAATATGTCATTAAATGTCTTTTACCCGAATCTGGGATATAACTAATCTTTTTTAAGTTTATTAGTTTCATACATGTTCACACAAACAACCTAATTAATTTTATTCAATTGATTTTTTTCATTTTTATTTAGAGATTTACCATCATGTACATGCAGTTGGTAAACACATACTTAGCTAAAATACAGATGAAATAATAGTTGTCTCAAAAGCAAAAGACATGCTCATAAATCTCAGAAATGACAGTTAAACTTATTAATTTTTGAGTAACATGACATAAATTTTCTTGTGATTGTGGCATAAGAGATTCCTGAAACTACTTTTTCTATTCTTATTCTACATTTATATAGAACTATATAAATGGCTTCTGGTGGCAACTTACATTTCCAATGGGTGAAATAAATGACTACTTTCATAAAAGATTAGGGTTAATAATATTTTGTCTTCCAGAATAAAAATAGACTTTGTTTCTTTACTGAACTTCAAAATAAAATGTGCATTATAAATATTTTAAACAATATATTAAAATAAAAGAAAAAAGATCAGCAATAATCTCACTACATTGAGATTATCACTAATAACCTTATCTACCTACATTATTCTGGTTTTATTTATAATTTTGTAAAAATTAAGTCATAATATACATGTTGTTCTGGTAAGTGGTAGTAGGAAATGCTCTGTTAAAAATATAGAGCCACATTATCTTAATGTTTGAAAATCTTAACCTACTAAACGAATTCCATATCACTGAATATTTAGATTTAAACAAAATGAAGATATTATTTTGCAGCATGTGCCATTATAAATTTACCATCCATTCCTTATTGCTGCCATCTGCTGACATCTTGGTTCTTCTCTTTATTCTTTTTAAATATATTGTAGCCCAGCTCACTGGTCTACTCTACTCCATCTCCTGCCATTATCCCAAATAGTTTTAATGTGATGATGTACGTAAAATAAAATTTTCTCATTTCTTTGACTTTTTCCTTTCAGATGACCTTGTTCTCGCTATCTCATCTACACACTCTTGTGATTAGCCCTGGTTTTCTCATTCAGCCAAATAAACCATTCTCCAACAATTTCCTTTTATCTTAGATTCCTTCCTTATACTCTTCCCCTACAACTATTCTTTTGACTTGTTTGGAACCTTGAGTACAACACTCCTCAAAGTTCTTCATGTTTATAAATACTTATTTTTATTTCAAAAGTATATCCCAAACTTTATGAATTAAGTTAATTTTTTTATCAATATGCTAAATTCTCTTGCTCATATATTTGTACCAAACATGCTGGGAGAAATCCCAATCCAGAAATAACCAAAAATATTTCCCATACTTCCACTTTGAAGAAAATAACGTAACTAGGAATACTGCTACTACAACCATAGATTCTGTCACCAAATTTTATAGGCCCTTCAACATTGTTTCCCCAGTTAGAGAAAGCATATTAGATATTCACTTTGTCCACCCTCTTTCTCAGTGGGCTTACTTCAAAATAATAAAAATATATCTATTCCTTCAAGTCTATATCACAAATCTTCCCAGTATTTCTTCCTGGAAAAATATGGAGTTATTATTCACCCACATATCATAATCAAATACTTCAACTCTCCTTTGGATACCAAAACCTGGCCACTTTCTATAATTTTGCTGTGCCTATATCACCACGGTATCACTCTGATCTTGTCACTTCCCTGTATTAAAGATCTATTAGTTCCTCTGGAAATCACCCCAAAACTTAGTAGTTTAAAACAATAGGAGACTGAATTCTGGCATGACAGCACAGGGAGCTCTACTGATCCACTCCTCAATAAAACTGGTGAAAATCAAACAAGTAATACAATATGAAGCTTCTGGAAATGGCTCTAAAGGCAACAACAGCAAATGAAGAAATATTTGTTGAATAAAATCTACAAAAATTCAGTAAGAGGCATGAGAGTCCATTGTGTTTGAACCAAGACTACTAAGAAGATAAGACTTCCTCTACCTTCAGCTCTCAGGCTTTCTTTCAGGGAATAGTAAAACTTCAGCATTTGTCATACTGCTCCTAGCTGCCTACCATTGAATTTAAGAGAGTGTATTCATGTGGAGGCTTTTCCTACTGTCCACCACCTAGGTTCAACCTCAGTGTAGTGTGCTAAGACTTGGGCTCTGATAGCTCTTTCTCCTGTTCATAAGGATGTTGTTTCATAAGGATGTGGTTCCATAAACACAGAAAAAACAAGCATTGCCTCCCCTTCCACCAGTGCTCAGTTCCAGAACTGTAGTGTCACTCAAAGAAAAGCTTGCTTTTGTCCCCACCCATAACTCCAGAGCTCAGCTCAGAGATTTTGCCTGAGGGAGAAGCAGGCCATAAAACTAATAGCTCCTAATAAGTTCCCAAATTAATTGACTTCATTTGCAACAAAGCATGGAGAAAGTTTAACCTAAAGGTACTCTCAAAACATTGGAAGTTGTAGTGAAAGGCAATTTGGAATAGGTTCATTAATGTAATAAAGATACAGTCTAGAACGCAGGCTGGCTAATTTGCCTGAATCCAGGGAATAAGGCAGCTGAGAGAAGCCCTCCTGGGGCCAAAATAAATGTGAAACAGTAACTTCAGAAATTATTCTCTCAAAGGAATGACTATTTGATTGGATTAATTTGTAGATAAATTTATGCCTCAGCGTATTATTGAAAATAGCAATCAATGGGAAACTCTGGAGTTTAATACCTGAGAGTGGTCAGGAAAAGAGTGGAAGAGCACTCTACTACCACTGACATCCCAGGATAACTGTGGAAATGCCCAAAGCTGTACCTCCCACAGTAGTAATATCAGAGACTTAGCAGTTAAGGGGAGGGATATGGGTGGATAGATTTCACTAAAACAATGCATCCAGTCACTAAACAAGTAAGGAAATAAGCTCTGGAGCAGAAGGAACAGTAATCACAGTTGTCACAGCAGTATAGTATTTAAAAGTTTTAGTTTTAAATGAAAGATTATGAAATCTTCAAAGAAACAGGAAACTGTGGCTCATACACTGGACAAAAAAGCAGGCAACAAAAACATCCAGGAAGAATGTACAGATGTCATATTTAACAGTAAAAATTAAGGGAAAGCATAACTAAAGAAGTAAAGTATGATGCCAACATCACATCAAATAGAAAACATCAACAGAGATAAATTATAAAAAAAAAACTAAATAAAATACTGAAGTTGAAAAGTACAATACATGAAATAAAAATTCAGTTGAGGAGCTTAACAATCGATTTGAATAGACAGAATAAACAAGTAGCAAATTTGAAGTTAAATGGATAGAGATTATGAAAACTGAAGAACAAAAAGAAGAAAAGAATGAAGAAAATTGAACAGAACCTCAGAGAAATATGAGATGTTATTAAGCACATAAACATACCTATAATAACAGTACAAAAAGGAGAGGAGACAAAAAAAAAAAGAAAAAATATTCAAAGATATAATTAATTAAATGTCTCAAATTTTATTGAAAAACAATAATCTAGATATCCAGGAAACTCTATGAATTCCAAGCAGAATATACACAGAGACCTACACAAAAACACATCATACCAAAAAAATAAAATCTATAACAAGGAGTAAACTTTGAAAGCAGTAAGAGACAATTGACCCTTCACTTGCAAGGGAACCCCAATAAGATTAACACAGCTGACTTCTTGACAGAAATCATTGAGACCAGAAGCATTAGGATGATATATTCAAAGTGTTCAAAGAAATAATGTCAACCAAGAATCCTCTATTAGGCAAAGCTATTATTCAAAAAATGAAGGTGAGAGGTAGTAAACAAGAAGTTGTGCTTTTTCTTGGCATTTCATTTGCTCCTCTCCAAGACCTTCCAGGTACAAGAAAGCCAATCTATTATGGAGTTGATTCATTCTATGATTGAATGTTTCCACAACTTCAAGGTTTTAATGGAAGAGACTCCACAGGAAAAAGTTGCAGAGCAAAACAAGAACGTGCAAAGTATCAGCAGAGATTAACCCCCAAGAGGCTTGGAGTCTAGTGAGAAGGATAGGCGGAGCAATTTTTTTCTCCCCTCTTCACATCTCCAATGGACAGGGCATTCCTGAACTGCTGAAGAGACCTTCTACCCACACGAGCCCAGAGGCTGCTGCCACCAGTGAGCTGGGAGCTTCTTGTGGATAGGGCATCAGGCTCCCAGCCCCTCTGGGGCACTGGTTGCCACACAGACTCGAGCCAGGATTGTGGATACCATATTGCTTCTTTATCTACCATGAACCTTTATCCTCCCCAGGGGGCTTTACCCCCTCAGGTTTCGTTTTGCTCCTTCCCACACAGATGTTTTTCAACTGGACCCAGACAGCAGGAGCCACAGGCATCCAGTGGGTTCCAGGTGACCTTTGTGACTTCAGTGCCTGGATATTCTGGGTGGGAAACCTCACAGAGGGAAGGACAGGCGTGACCAGAGTGCTAGCTTTCCTCCATCCAGACTCTTTTCTCCCTTTCCCCTCCCCACCTGCAGCTGCTGAGAAACCATTGAGCCACCACACTGAGGATTCCACAGAGAGTGGGCCTCAGAACTTTCCTCTTGGGGTCCTATAGTAGACTGAGAGGTGCTCAGCCTGTAAGCTCTCTGCCCATCAGCTCTCCCCTGTGCTGCTTGCGTGGTGACTCCATAAGAACAGGGCATACCACAAGGCAGAGGGACATTGAACCTGCTTGGGCACCCCATGGGCATCTCAAGACCAGCACACTTCTCCCTGTGGTTAGGGATTAATCTTCAGAGACCCAGACACAAACCTGAAAACCAGATCCTACACCCCCAGGTCTTGATTGTATTGCTCAGGGACAGAGAGGGGAAATGTGTGAATTAGTCTCAAGAGGCAAGGGAGCCCACATGGGCAGATCATGAGGGAGAGTGCAGTGTGGGTCCTAGCTGCATCATGCTTTCAGGACACTGCTTCCCTCAGAAGGGCCACACTCTCAGCTCAGACTTGGATCCTGGGAAGAAAACTTTCCAACCTGCATCACAGTCATGGGGGAGTCCAACTGGCTTGAGCTCCTGCCTGCTGAAAGATGCCAAGTGTGGAAACCTAGGAGCAAGGGAGGGCAGAGAAGAGCGAGGTCTGCCCCAGACTGCCAGAATGTGAATCTTGGATAGCACCACCTCCACAAGCAGACTTTCTTGTTGGGTGAAGCGACTTAGGCCCCTCCCAGGTGGTAGAAATGTAAAATGCTATAGCTGCTTTGGAAAACTGTTCCTCAAATGATAAAACATAGAGTTATCATACGATATTATCTTCTTACATAATATATACAAAGGAAATAAAAACATATGTCCACAAAAAACTTTTACATGCATGTTTATAGCAGCATTACTTATAATAGCCAAAAAGTGGTAACTATTCCACAAAACAACCCTAATATCCATCACCAGACTAATGGATAAGCAAAAGATTACACACACACACACACACACACACACGCACACACACACACACACACACAATGGACTATTACTCAGCTATAAAAAGGAATGAAGAAGTGATACACATTACAACTCAAATAAACCTTGAAAACATTAAGCAAATGAAGCCAGGAACAAAAATCCATGTATTTTAGGATTCCATTCATATGAAAGTTTGGAATACAGAAATCTGTAGAGATGGAAAGTAAATTAATGGTTGCTTAGGACCTGGGAGAGATGGGGTTACGGATATGATACCTAAAGGGTATAGGGTTTCTTTTTGAGGTGATTAAAATGTTCGAAAATAGACCATAACAATGGTCGCACTTACCTGCGAATACACAAAAAAACAACCACTGAACTGCGTACTTTAAATAGGTGAATTGTATGGCATGTGAATTACTTTGATATAAGACTGTTTAAAATAAGTGATTAATTACTCTCAGTTCCATAGTTTGACCAGACTGCATTGTGGACAGCTGGTCTCTGTTCGGTGTGGCATAAGTCACGCTCATTCATACCATTGTCTTCAGTTGGAGGCTCAACTGGTAAAAAGAAAGAAAAAAAGCCAAGATGATCTTACTTATGTTTGTGGTGCCTCATCTGGGGTAGTTACAACAGCTAGGTGCAGATCAAGTCACTCCCTCCGTGTGCACCTCCATGAGTCAGGCCTAAGTTTCTTTCTGTTTATGAGGCTTGATTGCAAGAGAGTGAACGTGGAAGCTACAGGTCTCCACACGCCTGTGTTGTAAATTCCATAGTGTCATGTCTACCATACTCTATTAATCAAAGCAAGCCGCAGGGCCAGCCCAGATTTAAGGGGAAAGGAACTAGACTCTGCCTTCCAGGAAACATAAGGAGAAGGGGAAAGTTGTTGGCTGACATATTTAGCAAAGATCTACTATGGTATCCGCCTTTAAAAACTCACTGACAAGCCCACAAATTAACCTCCCTGGAACCTGTACCTTTCCCAGCTCTCTCTCTTTCTTCCTCTTTGTAGCCAAACTTTAGAAAAAGCTTTTTTAATTAAATTTTTAATTATTATGGCTACATAATAGTTGTGTATCTTTATAGGGTACATGTGATATTTTGACACAGGCATGAAAAACTTTTTAAATCCCTCTCCCTAGTTCCTCATACACTGCTCATATACCAATTCACTCCTAACAGGATATATTAGGTATAACAGTTGCCAAATATTAAACTCATCTATTTCAATTCCCCTTTTAAATAATTTCTCCTTCTCTGGCTCAGTCATGAAGGCTATACCCAAAGGTGAGAAGAAGGTTGATTTTAGAACATTAACATGACAGCAAGTTTGAAAGGCAGTTTTTATGGAAAGCAGAGATTAATCAATTTTGCATTTTTAAAGTCAAAGCCTGGAGTACCCAATTCCTAATGTTCACATATTGATAGAAAAGGGGGAAACATAGTAATAGATTATAACATTCATTGCACATTTACTATTTTAGGCACTTTGCAGATATTAATTTAATGTTCACATTACTATGAGGTAGATACTTCTATAATTTTTCATATTATATCTACTTATTAGAAAGTCTCAGCGAGATAAGGCATTATATGTTACATATACACACATATATATTTAAACCAATATAACTATAACTAGCATCAATATTTATCTATCTCTTAAATCAGCAGTCCCCAACCATTTTGGCATCGGGGACTGGTTTCATGAAAGACAATCTTTTCACAAATGGAGAGTCGGGGGTTTGGGGGGGAGAGGCATAACTCAGGCGGTGATGCAAGCAATGGGGAGCATTGAAGCGTCACTCGCTTGCTCGCCAGCCACTCACCTCCTGTTGTGAGCACCCCCCCAACCCATCTCGTAAGTTTCATGGAAGACAATTTTTTGAAGGGCAGAGGAACCTCTGTGGCTGGGTCCCTAACAGATCAGAGGAAGAAGCAGAAGTGAGAGCATGAGAGCAGAAATTTGCATACTCAGAGCCAGGTGCTCAATAACTATGTATTGAATAAATGAATGAGTAGATAAATTAATATTTGTGACTTTGGTTGTTTTTATCTTATATTTTTTAATTTGTTTTACAAAATTAAGATTATGGGTCATACATATTTCTATATCCTGCTTTTCATTACACAAGCAACATTCTTTTTTTGTCATAATATTCTTCAAAGCCTCACTTTTTCTTTTTTTTTTCTTTTTTTAATTTTTTTTTTTATTTCGGCATATGATGGGGATACAGATTTTAAGGTTTCAATAAATGCCCTTTCCCCCCTCCCCCCACAAGTCTGAAGACTCAGAAAGTCTCACTTTTTCATAACTGGATAATATTCTGTAACATGAATAAACCGTTTTTAATGTCTAATTCCTAATTATTGGTTTCTTAGACTGTTTCTAATTTAACACGATTATAAATTAGAGTGTAACAAAGTCACATAACACAATTTTAAATTTTATCTATAATTCTTAAGATAATTTTATAAGAATTAATGGCACAATATTTTTAGAACTGTTTGTGTATATTGACAAGTTGTCATCAGATATTTTTTTTTTACCAACTGTGTAGTAAATGAGAATATGTCTTACATTTCACTCTTGGCAACATTGGCTACTAGATTTCTTAAATAAATTGGAAATTCACTTACTCAATAAGGAATTTTCTTATTTTGGTTTCATATTTTTAAAACTGTCATTAAAAAACCACAACATATTTGAAGACCTTTTGTAATAGAGTTGCCCTTGGATCAACTCTCAACTCTCTCAATTTTGGCTTTTGTAAATGATAATTGATCAAGAGTTCCCATCCCTGGATTCAATTAAGGCAGTCTTCTTGGTCTTGTAGAGTGATTCAGTTCATCACTATTACAAAAAGAGAAAAAATTATGATTATCATCCTGAGTCAGTGATTTGGTGAGGTGATATGGATTCCTAGGAGAAATTCTACCCCCACCCCACCTCTGTCCAGGTGTTGTTCCTGACTTTCTGCCATCTACAAGCATATACTCTTAATTCACATCAATTCTTGTTTATATTGAGGGTAGGGAGTTCAGAAACAGTATATCTAAGAACTTGAGAGAAAACAAAAAAAAATATTATCTTATGTCTGGGCTGTGTATATCTGACAGATTACCAAGAGGCTTGCCTAAGTGTGGGGTGATACTATTTTCAATTAGACAAGTAATACCTGAATATATTTTCACATTGCATGTAGCATAGAAGGACAGAATATTGCAGTTCTCCCTATATAATGGGATTGATTCTTTAAATGGCCTTAAAAAAGACATAATAGCTGTGCATGAATTGTAACATAGAATTTCCTTTTAGTCAAGATTTCAGACATGTGAATGCTTTTAAATGAGATAAGGTTATTATTCAAATATATGCATCTAGACCTTCGAGAAAAGAAAATGGTGGGGGGGGGGGGGAGAAAAGATGACCTATTGCTCAATATCTGAGTACTTGAGAAGTACTCAGATGTAGAGCCAGAGAGTTGGTCTTAGTGATCTTAAAGTCTTTCTGAACAGAATTCTATACTTAAAATTCTGTTCTCTGTCTTTACTTTTTTCACAGACCCAATGAACCTGGCAAGCCTACTGTAATTAGAAATTACAATTGAGAGCTGGAGCGAAATGGAATGGGTAAATGTAGACACACCTAGGCAGCAGACAGCCCTTCTGGCAGTCTGTTCTATTGTGTTTTTCTTCATGATTTGCTAATCCAATTGCATATTTAAGAAACTTAAACATTTTTAAAACTGAAAGAACTCAAGAGAGAAATGTTTTTCTTTTATGAGGCCTCGGTATCTCCAAAGAAAAGCAAAACTCTCCTGCCAAAGGAAAATGTTTTTGTCGTATTTTAGTTTTATTGTTGCATGTGGGTAGGAGGATGGAAGGAACCCAACATGTTTCTTGCTGTCAAACTCCCCCCTCCCCTTTTTTTTTTTTTTTTTATTAACCTTTGTTTTAAATACTGCCATTGAGTTCAGGGGCCAGGAGAGGGAGATGTTAATATGGAGATCATAACATAGATCTTTTTGAGGAGTTTCTTTTGTTCTCAGTTCAGTTTCTACCATGTTAGACCGGGGAGTACTGCTGAGGAGGCCACACAATTGAGGGTTGTAAAAGTCAAGAATCTTTGTTTTCAGTGATAATCTTATAACAAATGGGAGCCAGGTGTGCAATATTTGAGTTGGCTGCCTTTCAGGGTTTTTATTTATTTTTCTTTAGATATGCAACAGCAAGGCAGACTAAAATGAAAATGCAATCTCGTAGTGCCTATTTTGGGTGGTGTTGGAAATTGTTGAGTAATTACAACAAATTATAAGGAAAATATGAATTAAAATGCAAGAGCTTGGAATAACACTGAATTCTGGAATCCTCCCAAATACAATAAGTCTTTCTTCCTCCACTATTCAGATTATATGACATCATTCTTTTTGTTAGTTCAAGGCCACCCATCTGGTTCCACCTCCTTCAGACATGCACTGTAATGTGTCACTGACAGTATTCATGGATGTACAGAGCCTAAGAGACGGAAAAACTAGAAATGGTCTAATTCTTTTTTCTTTTTATTATTTTTAGTTGAAAAACAGTAATTGTATATATTTATGGAGTACAATGTCATGTTTTGATATATGTATACATTGTGGAATAATTAAATTAAGATTATTAACATATCCATCACCTCACATAGCATTTTTTGTGTTGGGAGCACTTGAAATTTAGTCTCTTAGTAATTTTGAAATATAAATTATTAACTATAGTAACCATGCTATGCAATAGATATCAAAAACTTATTCCTTCTAACTGAAATTTTGTAACATTTGATCAATATCTACTCAATACCACCTACTTTCCAGCCTTTCTTAAGCTTCATATTTTACTTTCCATTTCTATAAACTGGACTGTTTTAGCTTCCATATTTATGTAAAGTCATATAGAATTTGTCTTCCTATGTCTGGCTTATTTCGCCTAGCATATTATCCTCCAGGTTCATCCATGTTGTCATAAATGAGAGAATTTGCTTCTTGTCTATAGCTCAATAGCATTCCATTATGTATATAGACCTCATTTTCTTTATTCATTCATCAGTGGACACTTAGATTGATTCCATATCAGCTATTGAGAATAATACTGCAATGAACATGGTAGTGCAGATCTCTCTTTAACATACTGATTTCAATTTCTTTGGATATATAACTCAAAGAAGGATTGCTGGATCATATGGTAGTTCCCTCTTCTTTGTAATTGTTCAGTCTTTGACCCAATTCAGTGGGAAAATTGAAATTAGTAATTAGTTCTTCTACTTCTGAGCTCAGTCAGCACTCTTTCTTTTTACAACACTTTTGCTTTCAGTTCATAATGTAATGAATAGTAGGTGACAGAGAAAATATTTTTAAATAAGCACAGGTGAATCCATACTTAATTATTTTTACATAAGTGCAGGTGAATCAAGTCCCAACACTTTCCATTTCTCAAAAATATCAGAATTTATAAAGAGCTTGTTCATCTGACAAGCAACTATTTCCCCATATTTTGATTTCTGTAGTCTGATTTCTCTTGGATAAAATCCCTACCTATATACTGCACATAGGGATTATCACATTCATAATTCCATTAGACCTAGGCCAGTCCACTAAGAATGTCATATCATCTGTGCCACCTTGATTGTGTCATGCCACCATCCCTGAAACAAACCAATCTAATATAATTGCAGGACTTTTGCAAATACATCCCTAATGCATGTACTCTTTTAGTGCTATGGTTGTGGACAGGACACATTATAGCTGTATAACTGCTGGAAACCATCCTGTGAACAAAAAGAAAGCATCTGATAATAAGAGATATCCCACAAAAGGCAGAGTTCATGAAAGTACACAGAAGAGGTTAGGGATGTGGTCTTTCAAGGGAGGCTAAATTCTGTGAGTTCTAAAAAAATTGTGCTGTGAAGATTGTAATTAACTTCACATTTATTGGATTCTGTTGTAACAATAAAATTCTACATTCCTTAATATTAGACTGGTATCCCAAAAATCATTTTATATAATGAGATAGTAAATAAGGATATGTGTGTCTTTGGATTCACTTTCAATCATTTTTTAAAATCTATCTACATTGATTTCATAATGTTAACATATATTTAGAAGACATTTTAAGATACCAATTAATTAATACCAATTAATAATAATTGCATGATAAATGAGAATAAAATTCTGTTTTGATATTTTTAACATTCCAACTTTGGATTATGCTTAGAGATGATGATGATGAGTAGAAACCCAATTTGGAGTTAATCCTGTCTTATTACAAATGTGTGTGTATTCATATATTTATGGAGAAGAATAATTTTGAATTGTGTTGAAATGTAGCCTTAAACACATCTAAGTATATTTTATTTTTTGTCCTCTTTTCTTTTTAAAGCAAATATCTATTCTTCATACATTTGAACTATGTTGCCTTTTTATTTTCCTGTTATTGACACAGTATGGACTAAGACTATAAAGGAGATAATTTAAGGGCAACTTCATACCTGAAAAGTTGAAATCATTGGTTTCCCCATACGGAAGACTCCCTGGGGAACATAATACAGGGAATCATCAGCAATTTACTACTAGTTGTGATACGTTATCTGTCCGATGTAAAAAGTCGATGGTTTCTTTTTTTATATAAAAAGGCCTTCCTGGGGAACAGAGAGTAGAAGGTCAGAACAGCTTCTTAGTTTGCATACCTGACTATTTGTTCTCCAATAGAGAACAGTTCTTTAAGTAATGATGCTCTTGTGTCTGGTATAGAGCAGATGCAGCCCTCCTGCTCTGCCATATCTACCACTGGGCTGTGGTTATAAAGAGGATCTTATGTGGAAGAGAAATGAAGGATTTTAAAGCTTGTAGCCCATTCACCTGCCAATCTCTCACTCAAACTTTATGTACTTGATTTTTCTATCAAGAATTTAGAGAACATAGCAGCATGGCAGTGCATCAGTGACCTATATAACATTGGCCAAAACAGTTTTCCTTAGTGCCAAAATCTAGTTTTGGATATAGGTAAACATTATATATGTGCTGGTGCTGACATTTTTGTATGTGAGTGTGTGTTTAGAGAGAGGAAATATGAGAGAAACACACATCTCAAAATATATCAAATAAAAATGAAATAACTTCAACGTACGAATTTGGTAAAGGACACAATTCAGCCACACAGACAGTAATTTCTGATACCATTCTCCAATAAAACAAACCAGAGTTCCCTGGGGAATGACTGATACTATATCTAGAGCAGGGAATGCACAAGGTGAGATGAGAATACCTTGTAGTGCAGAAAATAATGAAGTGTTTAAAACAATGATAGCAAAACTGAAAATGACCAAGGCTATGTCAAACGGACACAGGGGCCAACTGAAAGAGCTCACTATTGCCAAAGCTAGAATAGTTTGAGTTACAACATAAACAAATACTGGATTATAGCCCAAAGAATAAAACAAATACACATGATTTCATAATAATATAAAATATTATAAATGAATGAATGAACAAATAAACAAATGGGAGACAATAGACAAATCTTCTATGAAAAGAATTTCAAATAATTTATATAGTAATTCTACTTTCAAGAAGGGGGAACAGTGACTCTACTTTTTATGTGTGGTCTCTGGAGAATGATTTCATTCCAAGGAAAACAGGGAAAAGTGTGAAAAAAAAATAACTTGGCAGTGGAAAAACTTGAGGAATATAACTCCATCCGGGTGATCATAGTTAACGTCAATGGTGACAAGTCGTGTTGATGGTATGTACCCTGGATATGATAACAATGGCATTTGCTTCTGTGGTGTTTCTCCCCAAATCATATAACTCTAGTTTAATCATGAAGGGAAAAATTCTTAAAAATCTCAGTTGAGAGACATTCTGCAAATTATCTTAGCCATGCTCTTCAAAATTCTCAAGGCCATCGAAAGCAAGGAAAGTTTGAGATATTGTCACGGCCCAGAAGTTGTGATGATGACTAAATGTAATATGGTATCCTGAAAGAAATCCTGGAACAGGAAAATGACTTTAGGCAAAAACTAAGAAAATCTTAAATAAAGGATGTGTTTTAGTTAGGAACAATTGGATCAATAATTGTGATTAGTATACAATCACATAATTGTGATTAGTATACAGTACTATTGTATTAATAAAATGTTAATAATAGAGGAAATTGGGTATGGATACATGGGGACTCTCTGTAACTTTCCTGTAAATGAAACACAAATCTAAAACAAAAGAGTTATTTAGAAATTAACATTAGTTTAATGCAGGAGGAATAATAAACTCTTTGTATCTTTGAAGGCATTTAATCCACATCACCTATAAAAAATACTTTCCTTTACCCCCACAACACTCTCCTTTAGTCTAGACAGAACCTTTAGTAACATGCTACTTGCATTGCTCACTTCCACCCTTATTATTTTGTTTACATCATAGTTATCTCCAAAAATGTACTTGTTTTTCCTTTTTGACTACCTGGCCCTCTTTCGAAGAACACTTGGAATCTTACTTACTTTCTCAAAAGAAGACATACAAATGGCCAACAGATATATGAACAAATGTTCGACATCATTAGTCAACAGAGAAATGCAAATCAAAAATGTAATGAGATATTATCTCACACCAGTTAAAATGGCTTGTATCAAAAAGACAGGCAATAACAATTCCTGGGGAGGATGTGGAGAAGAGGGGAACCTTGGTACACTGTTGGTAGAAATGTAAATTAGTGTAACCACTAGGGAGAACAGTATGGAAGTTCCTTAAAAAACTAAAAATAGAACTATCATATGACCTAGCAATTTCATTACTGGTTATCTACCAAAGGAGGGGAATATGTATATCAAAAATATATCTGCACTCCCATGTTTATTACAGCACTATTCACAATAGCCAAGATTTTCAGTCAACCTAAGTGTCCATCAATGGATGAATAGATAAAGAAAATGTGGTACATATACACAACAGAATTTTATAGAGCTTTAAAAAAGAATAAAATCCTGCCATTTGCAACAACATGGATGGAACTGGAAAACATTATGTTAAGTGAAATAAGTGAAGCACAGAAAGACAACTCTCACATGTCCTCACTCATATGTGGGAGCTAAATATTATAAACAATTGATCTCATGGAGACGGAGAGTAGAATGATTATCAGAGACTGGGAATGGTACTAGGGAAGGGGAAATAAAATGGGGACGGTCTGTGGGTACAAAAATACAGTTAGTTAGATAGAATGAACAATATTTGATAGCACAACAAAGTGACTATAATCAAAAATAAGTTGGAGTATACTTTAAAATAGCTAGAAGAGTAGATTTGGAATGTTCCTAACAAAGAAATGAGGTGAGGGATACCCCCAATAACCCTGATTTGAGTAATTCACATTATATACCTGTTTCAAAACACACATGTAACCTATAAATATAAACAACTATTATGTACCCATAATAATTTAAAAAATGAATAAAAAACTTTAAAAAATAATTTATGTGGGAATTTTAATCCTTACTCCCATATTTATCATGTACATATTCAAGATCATGCATTGCTCATTACATTTTTTTTGCATGTAACTCTCAACTCCCCAAAATGTGAACTGTGCACTACACTGTTTACTTCTCCCATATTCTCCACAGTAAGTAAATCAAGCTAGTTTTGGTATTATATAGATAGATAATATTTTACTGATTTTATAATGTGAACAGGTAAATGTATATAATAAAAGTGAATACATTTTCCACTATGCTATTTTTTAGAAGATAAATGTAGATATTTGTGATAGTTTTAAATATTATGATATTGAAGCAGAAAAAACGTGATGAAAATTGAAAAAAGGAAGAGAAAATGTAGGAAGAAATAATTAGCATGACTAAGAAGGCCAAGAGAAATGATAGCAAATTTCAAGGAAAAATTAGTCATGTATTTGTTCTTTTATGAAAGAGTAGCAATTAGTAATATTTACAGATAAGATGAAATAGAATATGTTTTTACTCGTTTATTTTGTTTACTAAATGTTTATGTTCACTATTTGTTTTAATAGAAATTTAGCATAAAGTGAAGGGTTAAGTTCACAATACAACAAGATAATTTTCCTGCATTGCCTTATACTAAACCAACTAGGAAATATTTTAGGAAGAGAATTTTTAAAAGAACCAAACTTGTGTCATGTAGCATGAAGACATATTATTTCACACTATCTGTTCTGAATTTCTTCCATGTTTAATAAATAAAATAGCTGAGCACATGAACTCTCAGATTGCATTTCCAAGTTTTTATTCAGGAGTTTTTGGTGTGGTCAGGTAATTACTGTTTTGGCCAATGGGATGTAAGTAGATTTTATGGCAGTTTCCAAGAATCTTTATCAAAATAATACAGCTGGCACATGTTCTTTGTCATTTCTTGTGATTCTTTCAACTTTTAATTACTCAAATATTGTCTGAAGGACTTTTTTCTTCTTATCAGGAATCATAACAGATTGCTTGTTTTGTTTTTTTTTTAAGTTTTGGCTGCAATCCAAATTGTTAGCTGCTATTTCAGATCTATAAATAGGAGATAAGTTAATTTTGATCAAAATTTGAGTTTGAAAGATGACATCTACCAATAAATTCAACTGAAACCCAATCTACAAAGGAAAATACTCACAAAAGTAGTAATCTCTGTTAACTTTAGGAATTCTGTCTTAGTTGCAATGAAAAACATGAGAAATACTGAAAATAATGTGTGTGAGGATCTGGCTGGGATAATAGTATTCAAACTGATAAAAGCACAGTGGCAACTTGAAGTTTCCTTTAAAGAATCTATTATTAAATTGAATCCATTACAGACACACAGTTTAAAGGAATTAACTAACATATGGTAGCCCATCAACACCTAGAACTAAATAAGATCTATTCTTAAAATGAAGTAGAGAAAATATAATATTCTCAATTTTTACAACTCAGCTTTGCATTATTACCTCTATTTATTAAAAACATAATAATAAGAGACTGAAGGTCTCAGGAAGTTAAAAAAAATTCTCTAACATCAAGTGGTTTGTGAATGTTGGACGTTGGATTTGGACCTAGGTCTGTTTCTTCATGTTCTTAAATGTTAGCCTACTTGCCATGAAAGATATTTTGTTGTCCTCGTTGGTCTTTTGTTACTGTTTAAACTTATGTGCACACATAGAGTAAATGTTACTTTAGAGAAGAAAACAAAACAACAAAAAAAATCAAAGTTCTTCATATTGAGCAGATAGATCAAATTAAGTATGAGAAAGCTCATACTTATTTTGAGAAGGCAGATTGTTTTCTCCTTGTTATTTTTATCTTAATTGTTGAATATTCTTTTCTGGGATATAGAAATAATAGCATTTCTTTTCTACTCATATTCAGCTATTCAGTTATTTTCAACCTAAGTGAGTCTGTTTTTAGTAATATATTAGATTTCTTTTTATTGTCTGAAACACACAGATATGAATCTGAAGAGAGTTGTTAAGTCAGGCTATAAATATCTAGAAACCAGTTCCATATAGTTTAGAAAGAAAAGAAATCACAAGATTACAATGTAGCTAAGTTTGTGGTTCTTATTTTTGTGAGGATTCTCAAACTAAGTACTTGAATAAATTTAGTGAAATGTATTTCATAAATACCAAGAAAATCAAACTTTTAGAAGTTACTTTACTTCTTGGCAAATTGTTACTTTAAAGCATTTCAAACACCCTATAAAAGAAGGCCTTCTCCATTTATACACTCACAGACAACAATATTTGGATAGATTAAGTGAAATGAATCAGAAACACATGGAGTACATTACTTTTAAAGTAAACATGAATTTGAACATTATTGGGAAAGTGTCTAGCAAAATAGGACCAAAACATTTAAAAAATGGATTATTAATACATTTCAGAAACCCTAAGTAAGAAAAAAGAAAAAAAAAACAGGAACAGAAAAATGATTTGTAATTAAAACTGAAAAAAAAGGATGTTAATTTAAATAATTTGAATTTTGTTCTATGTTAGAATGCTCTCTAGTGTAACTCAGGTAACTATTTTGTTTTTGTGAATTAATAATGTCAGAAATAAGTGATTATACTATTTTATACATACAAAAAGAATCAATGCACAATGTCCTCTTGATATATCTAACGAGGCCCGCTATGATCTGGCTCCTTTTATCCTTCCCCTTACAATAGGGTGTGAGAAAGGAAAAGAATATGGCTGGACCACACAGCTTGAAAAGTGATCTTCGCTGTTTAAAGGATGAGCTTCTCTGTGTCAGTGGCCTGCACAGTACCTTGTACTTAGTAGGCACCTAACACGTTTGTTAAATAAAAAAACAAATAAAAAATGAGATCATTGAAAGAGTCATAAATAAGGAAATTCAAATAGGATGAAGGAATTGAGTCCCAGTAAAACATAATGATTCACTCAAGACCATGTGAAACCCAAATGTGAAGCCATAAATTGATCATGTGAAGCCATGATCTGATTCCTTAACTTTCTTCTACATCCATTTCAATTTCTAAAGAAAACTTTTTTAGGACTATGAATTTAAATTCAAAGTCATAGATACACAACCCAAAGAATGTTAGTGAAAACTGAAGAGGTATGGGCATGTGAAATTTAAAAGGTAAGGTATAAAAATGCCTGAGTTCCTATCAATTCACTGGAAATAAGAAAGCAAAAGAGCAGAAAGATGGGGCGGAGTGGGAGAGAGGGGTAAAGAAGATACTCAAATGCTTACAATTCCAAGGAAGTCACACTATCTTATTCATTAGATGAGTCATCACAGTTGTTTTCAAAACATCACTAGAATTTTCCAAATATAGATTTGTCTGTGAGTTTTATGATACTTTGAAATCAGATAATTTTACTGTTGCTTTTTATTGTGGATGAATGATCTCACATAGAAAAGCAACCCCAAAATGTGGGACTGAGATATACTTCAGATTTTATCTATGACTCAATCTTTTCTGAAATGAACATCTTTAAAACAAACATGATTTATAATAGAACTTCTTTAAGGTGCAACACAAGGACAATGTCATTTATTATTTGACAACAAATTAATATAATCATAGGCATATCAGATTTGTTTAAAATTATTCAAATTTCAATTCCATTATTATTTAAGCACAATAATATAGCAAATACAAATGGGATTATTTTTCATAAAGCATGTAGTTTTTTTTCTTAAATTGGGAGCTTTTCACTGTTTTATCCTATTGAAATTTGTCCAAGAAAATGGAAAATATAGTAGGAGACGTCTGTTTATTAACTTAGGAAATTCTGATAATATTTAATGCAATTTTACCCATGAATAGTGAAATTTATTAATGCATAAATTTTGTCTATGAATAATTGTATTTTTAATTTATCTTTGATTTTTTTTTCATCCCTTTAGTCATAGATCCAGAGGTAAAAAGCCACTTGAGCAATGGTGAAGTCCATACCTTGATTTGTACTAAAGGAACTGAGACCTCTAGAGGTTAATTTCGTTTTGTGCACGTTCATAGAACTAGCTACTACAGATTAACATAAAGGAAAATAATCAGTGGGAGAAAAATGTATTTGTAAGGTTTCAGTGCCCACAGTTGATACCAACAGTCATGGCAGTTTAGTACACTGGATAACTACTAATATAGAAAATTGAGATCTCCAAGATAAAATTTTAAATTTTCCATTTAAGAGGTATTTAAAACTTCTGATTCTTTATACCTTCCTTTTCATCTTTCAAGATTCAATTCTCTGTTATCTTCTTTGCAAAGTCTTGTTCTCTCCCTCTTTTGCCAAGGTAAAGTGACCTGCTCTCTCTTATCTATTCCCAGAGCACTTCTTAATAATTACACAATCACACTTACCCACAGTATATTATGTGATGATATCTAGTTGTTTATATATCTATTTCCTTGAATAAAAAATAAGTTCTGGAAGGAAAGGCACTGAAACTTACTCACATTTGTTTCCCTAACAATTGACACATTAGTATATAAAAGGAGTTGGTGAATGAAATGAAGTTTAAATCTATAAATTAGTATAAGAATTCTAGCAAGATTATGTATAAAGAAATTACAAGGCTACACATAAAAGATAAGATCTGTAAGCTTAATTTGTGAGAGCCATATCACCATGGTATATTAAGGAACATGGAGACATATGAGTGGTGCAGTGAGTCATTGAGATCAGAACAGATGATAAGAAATTAGATGATTTGCATCAGATCAAGGAATCCAAGCACAGGAATCCAGAACCAGTACCCCTAGTGACAGACTCCATGACTAAAACCCACACTACAAAGTAAACATTTCTCGTTAAATTAGGATCAACAAAATGAAGTAGTTTAACACCTCCAAAAAACAAAAGTCAGTCTCATAAACCATAGAAATTTTATAATAAGACTTTTCTAAGATGATACTCATTATAAAAGAATCTTCAATTTACCATCATATCCAGCTCTACCACCTATAGCCCAGAATCTGGAGACTGGTGAAATTTGGATGGAAAAAAGAAAGGGACACTAGATGATTTCACACGTATCTTGATATTTGGGGCTACCTACTCCTTTGATATTCTGATTTTTAACAGTGAATGTATGCATAAATAATCTTAAATTGACCATTCAGGGACCACAGATCCTTTTCTGGCCATCCAGGAACTTCTGTAGTTCTAGATAGAACCATGGACAAGAAACTGTAAGATAGCTAAAACTAAATTAATATGAAAAAACTAAACATCACCTCTGTTACAATTAAGCACTTTGACTAAGTTGTTCAATTCTGTTGGCAACTTTTAATAACTTTTGCTTGTTTTTCACTTCTTTAATTCCCTAGAGATGTCCCTTAAGTTGATGCATTTATATGTATGCACACAAGCATAGAGCTCAGTTATTGAAATTTTTCCCATCTTAAATTAAAGACAACCAGTATCAAAACTATAGAATATGCAAATATTTAAACAGGAAAAAAAAACTTAGTTTACTTATTTTAAACCCCAATATATGTTCATCATTTTAAAAAATGTTTTTTAGGCCGGGCGTGGTGGCTCACGCCTGTAATCCTAGCTCTCTGGGAGGCCGAGGCGGGCGGATTGCTCGAGGTCAGGAGTTCTAAACCAGCCTGAACAAGAGCGAGACCCCGTCTCTACTATAAATAGAAAGAAATTAATTGGCCAACTAATATATATATAGAAAAAATTAGCCGGGCATGGTGGCGCATGCCTGTAGTCCCAGCTACTTGGGAGGCTGAGGCAGAAGGATTGTTTGAGCCCAGGAGTTTGAGGTTGCTATGAGCTAGGCTGACGCCATGGCACTCACTCTAGCCTAGGCAACAAAGCGAGACTCTGTCTCAAAAAAAAAAAAAAAAAAATGTTTTTTAATAAAGTGGCATTAAGTTCATTTGCTTTAAGAATAAAGTAATTTTTCTGGTTACAGAATTTTTTTTTAACTATCAGAGAATTAGCATGCATACAAAGATGATTTAATTATGTTCAAAAAAGTAAAATCCATAAAACATTAAGCCTAATTTGAATATAACTTAATTTTTTATAAGATAGAAACCATGTAGTGGTTTTGTACACATATTGATCATATTGTATAGAAACTACATAACTATATATACTGTGTAATATATATTACAATATAATACAGAAGTATAAATCTATAACTGTATATATAATATATATAGAGAGAGTTCTATAATATATAGAACTATATTGTCTGTGCCTGTATACTGTGAGTTCCTGGAAGGAAATTCTATGCCTCGTTACTTATTTTATCATAAGTATTAACACAGCATCTATGGAGCTCCATGGATGTTACATGATAGAAATGCATTTTGTCTAGAATATATTGCCGGTATGTGTGAGGCAATACTGCAACAAGAGAAGGGTGGAAGATGTGTCCAAAAAGATGTATTAGATCTCTAAATGCCTTGATCAGTTCATTTAGATTTTGTCTTGGGGTAATGAAAAGCTGTAGAAAGTTAAGTAGATATGCAAAATGTTTGTGTTTTACGCAGAAAATTCTAATTTCATCAGAGATGAAAAACAAAAAATAGAAAATAGAAGGCCTGATAAGAGACTATTAAAATAGTCTAGAGGAGTCTATATGAAAACAAACTAGAAGAGTCCAGGTAAAAAAGTGTCTGTACCATGACACTGGGAAAGAGTAAGAAGAGATAGTTTCTAGAAAAAAACATGTAAACACATGTGATTCTGTGACGTTTAATACAAAAATGCAAGAATGGTTCAGGATCAGGAAATCTGTTAAGAAAATTATATTAATACATTAGGCACTTATCGCGCCCTTTGCTTAGAACACCTGCCCCATCCCCATACATTTTGAAGGGTCAAGTTCACCCTCAGGTCACTCAAGTGTCTGTTCTGTCTCCTCTGCAGAGACCTTAATGAACCTCCCTTTCTAGGAGCACTTAAGATAGTTGTCTCTCTCAAACAAAAAGTATCACAAAAAATTAATCTAGATGTTAATCTCACTTGTGAATATAAGAAGCTCCCAGGTAAAATACTAACACTTTGGAACAATAGCATATAAAAAGAGGTATACAACTTGACTAATCCTGATGTAATCCTAATAGTGCAAGGATCTTCATGCATAAAAATGTGTAAATTGATGTAGTTATTTAATTTATGCAATAAGAGCTATGAAGTACCAATAAGTAAAACAACTAAAAACCATGCAAGTGACTTCTACTTCTGACAGCTTTAAAATAACTGGAACTAAACTCACCCTGGTGTGGTAAACAACCATAAAATTAGGGGAAAATGTATGAGGCAACTGCTTTCAGACATTGGACAGCAGGCAGTGCAGATTGCAATTCCTGAAAAAAGGGAAACTCATGAGATGAGCTCTATGATTGTTCTGGATCTCTACAGGAAGATGGAGATCAAGCAGAGACCAGAGTATGGGGATTTTGACATGAGATTAACATGGAACCGCTGTTACACAAATAATAGAAGTTAAGTAGTATTGAGAGACATTTGTGTTCTTGCCCTAGCCAGAAAAGAGAAACCATCTGAGGCCCAAGAAAGGCTCTAAATTAGGAATAAGGACCACACCTGTAGCAGTATCCACAGCAGCCCTAACAAAGCCAAAATCTAAGCCTCAACAAAATCATCAAGGGAGACAGAATTTGAAAGTAGAATTTCACCAAGAGAGGAGCTTGAGAAAATATTGGGCTTTCTACAGATCCTGCTTACTTGAATCTCTGTTCAAAATGTCAACCAAAAAACAAATAAACAAACAACTAAATAACACTCTTTGGAGAAATCATTCTATGTACGTATCCTCCAAAAAGTTCAACATGCAATCAAAATTTATTAGACATCCAGATAAACCAGAAAATGTAACCTCTAGTTAACAAATTTAGCAGAAACTGATCCCAAGATAGTTTAAATACTGGATTTCACAGAAAATGACTTGAAAGCAGCTATAAAAAATATATGATATTAATGAGTGAACAGATAGGGAATATCAGTAGAGAAATGAAAACTATAAAAGAAAATTAGACTGGAAATTCTAGAATTAAAAAGTACAAGTTAAAAAAACAATTTACCTGATTTTCTTTACAGTAGATTAAAAGTAGCAAAGAAAAGGGGATCCATGAATTTAAAGGCAAATCCATATAATTATGTAATTTTGACTTAGAGACTTTATAGCCTGCATTAATATATGAAAAGATGGGTTCTGTCTCAGAGCTTTCCTTGCTTAGTGTTTTCCTAGACATTCTTAGAGGTTTATTTTTCAAATTAATCTCAATATCATCTCGATTAACTACAAAAGGTTGATATTTATAGTAAGACTGCATTAAGATTATAAATTAACTTTATAGTATGTACATATAAATTTCCCAAGATGGCTCTTTGCAATGATACCTCTTTCTTGAGTTCATACATGCTTGAAAATGTTTGTCTATAGCCTTGAGGGTCTATAGACAATGAGTCTATTATCCATTTAGTCTATATCCAAGCTGCTGAGGGGCAGCTTAAATGGGTATGTAATCCTTAGTACACACTCTTGTTTTTGAGTTTCTTTCCTTCCTGCCTTTCTTACCTTCATTTAGTAGCATTACTTTAATGTTGATTTATTTTTATCTTGATTTGTATGTTGCTTTTGAGAAGAATGATGCCAGTCTAATTCTTTGTTCCTTGTAAATTGTTTGCTCTTTTAGTACAGAGGCTCTGAGGACTTTCTACTTTATCTTTAAAATCTAAAAGATTTGCTAGAATATAGCCCAGAATTGATAAATATGTGCTAGTTTTCTTAGAAACTATCTAGGCCTTTTCAATATGTAAAGACATATATTTAATTTCCTGAAAGTTTTTTTTTATATTATAGATTAAATATTAAAGTGATTTACTTTTTTCATTTTGTTTTGGATATTTTTAACTACTTTCTCTTGGTGCTTTCTTACTTTATTCTTCAACTCATTGTCATTCTCTTAGTTGTTTTTCTTCTTTTCCTAAAAGCTTCTTGTTAATTTTTTGCTTGTATCTCTTCATCCCTGGGAACCACATAATTTAGTCTTTGCTTTTTATATTATTTTCTATCTTTTCCCCCTCTCCTGTGTTCATTAATTAACATTTTATTACTTTAAGTTTTGTTGTTGTTTTGGAATAATTTTTAGTCTTAATATTTGAATTTTTGAATCAAGTTGTTTCATTTCTTCCGTAACCCAAATTTTGGTGCCAAATTGGGAGCTTTAAACATTTACAACATTAGTTTTACCCTGTGGAGAACTTCACACACCAACTCCACCAAAGTATTTATCAATTTATCCCCAGCGACCTTTGCATTGAGCAGCAGAAGTAATAAGTAATGCCATGTATCTTTCCTGACAATGTTTAACAGATATCAAACAGATAACTGAAGATGGACACCTATATGTAGCATCTTTTAGGACAAAGATAAAGCCAAAGGGAATCTCCATCTAGGAGATTAGTGGTAGGCACTAAGTTTTATTCCCCCCTCCCTAAATTCATATCTTTTAGCCCTAATCCCCAAGTGACTATATTTGGTGATAAGGCTTTTAGGAGGTAATTAAGGTTAAATATGGTCATAAGGGTGGGTTGGATACTAATTCAACAGGGTCAGTGGCCTGATAAAGAGGAAGAGTGTTCTCTCTTCTCTCTCCCTCTCTCTCTGCACACATACATCTAGAAAAGGCCATCTGAGCACACAACAAACCAGAAAAAGAGCCCTTACCAGGAACCAAATTGTCAAATACCTTGATCTTGGACTCCCCAGCCTTTAGAACTATGAGAAATAGATTTCTGGTGTTTCAATCACCCGGTCTATATTGTTACAGCAGTCCAAGTTGACTAATGCAGTGCCCTTCTTGGATCAACTTAAACATCCTACAATATTCTGAGCCAGGCAAGTCCGTAGTAGGCAGTCCCTTTATGTGTATTTCTCTCTCTTTCCTGCTGGATTATGAATTTTGATTCTTTTGCATCACTCACAATATGTTGCTCTTATTAATTATAAAAAATATATATTCATAGCAACAAATCAAATTCAATTGAAAAAAGAATAAATAAAAATTGATGTTTCTACTATCCCCTTCCTCCATGTTATCTTCTTGAGTTATTAAAATGAATTGAACCCTTCTCTTGTCAAAAGGAAGCGAATCTGTGAGTTGATTTCTTCAATATCACTTTTCTTATTTTAATTGTTTTAATTATTTTTCCCTTATTGACATTTCTCCACATTAAAAGTCATTAGCAGATCTATGCAAAAATTATATAATATTATAAATTATATAAAAATTATATAAAGAATATTCTCAGCTCAGCACTTCATCATTAAAATGAATTTTATTTATATCATTTAAAACACTTTTAAACCAATTTTTCAATGGCCTTAATATTACAATGTATTTATGTTTATTCTACCCATTTGTTAACTCTTTAGATCTGCTCTGTACTGTCATATAGGGCTGAATATTTCCTCAATTTATTAACATCAGTTTTGAACCAGTGCTCAAATCTGTATTTGTATGTACTTTTATAAAATATCTACTATCAATAAGCTTCCTTTACTTTAAACAAAGGCCTCAAAAATAAAATAATTAGGGTTCACCATGTATTTTAGCAAACAAATTAAACTGCATAAAAATGGTAAAAGGTCTAGTTTTATTTGGTACTAGTTTTGTGAAATTCTTGATTGATACATATGTATCTTGAGATTTTAAATTTAAAATGCCATTTGAAACCATATGCTTTTGGATCTTAGAAATGAAATGCACACTCAAAAGTCTACTCCTCTAGCCCTCGGCCATCTAACTGATAAGATGTTATCATCAAAGCAACTTAAGTCATTTGAATTGATTTGTTCTATCTAGTATTTTATTTAATATCCTTGTTTTCTAACTTCTCATATCACATGCTAAAACAATGCCTCTTAAAAAGTTGATATTATTTCTGAAAAGTTCTTCTATTTATAAAGTTTAACAAAATTTATAAAATTACACATAATTTATATGTGTGTGAATATATGTGTGTGTATTTACACACACACAGAGCTTCAATGAATGCATGTGATGTATTGGGAAATCAATGCAGTCAATTGATTGTATCAATTTAAACTGGTAAATTTATTACCTTATCTAAGTGTTTCCTGTCCTAAAATCACACAAATTGACACTATTTATCCTTAGTGGACTTGGTGTCTAAGGGCTATAATTAGTGACTCACACAATCTTTATATCTAGGTCATCAGTTTAAATCAAGTTTAACACGTTACTGCATGAACTGTTACTGATTTTGAAAGTTGTTCATTGTTCTATCACAAATTACAAATTTGGTGCTTTAATTTCATTTTAAGCTATATTTTCATAAGGTTAGTACATTATTTTTCACCAGTCATCTTCATAGGGTTCTATATTTCTCATATAAATAGCTAAACAGAAAATAAATATGAAATCAATAAACTTATTCTACAGTAATAAAAGTTTCTAATCCCTTCCTTTAAAAAATATTATATGACAGAAGATTATAGATCAACTTCTTTTCTAGATTGGAGGCAGAAATCCAAGCACAGAGGAAGAGAGCTAACTGATAGTTCTTTCAAATTGGGAGAAACTATTTTCATGAGAAATTTTTGGAGACTTTGGGAACATGTAAAGAAATTTTGGTGATAGGTGACAAAATGTGGCTGATTTAGGGAGAAAAAATTCTCCATTCTCTTACATACATCATAGGTTCCATACCTTGTAAAAATGGTAAATTACTGTAAATAAAATTTATTTTCCTTTTACACGAAGAAAATTGCTTTGAAGTGGAAAGGAGGACAGGGCAGCACGTGCAAAGTCAAAGGCACTGAAAGATGACACACTACAGAGAAAGTGGAAAATGCCAAGCACCTTATTTAGAAATGCAATGAATAGATGTTCACCAGGTGGCCACTGGGTCCTCATTTTAGGGTGACAGAGCCAACTGAGAAGAGATATCATGAATACATGTGAATTCACAAGCATTTCCAGCTAAATAATGGTGTAAGAAATGCCTGTTTTGTTTTGTAATAGAAGCATAGCTGTCAGTTGGGAAAGAAAGGAAATTACTTTGGCGAATTAATTTTATGAAAAACACACATTGATTAAAAATAAAATAATTTTGGCCAAACTCAAACTAACATTTAAGATCATAAATTCAAAATTTCTAAGATAAAAGAACAAGAATAAGACACTCCTCCTATGTCTGTCTTTGTGAACAAAGAAGGAGCTAGTTTTGCTTTTCTAATCTTATTAATAATTTGCTAGACTGGTAAGTGTGTTTGATGCTTATAAATTAGATCCAATCTAAATGTATGTGTGAGATTGGAAGTCAGCAGGCCTCAAACGTTTGTGAGTTTTGCATATATGAGGTTTGCTATGTACAAAAGAAATTTGTTGCTTAAGTTTTCTTCTTTTTAAAATTAACTTTCTCTTTACATATTGGTAGAGAAAAATACCTACTAGGTGTTTGAAAAACTTGAAATCTACTGACCTGGGAGCCATTTTCATATGATCTATTATAAGCACTGAGCATAGAGTTTAAACATTTCAGTAAGTTGATAGATAATGTCATTTTTAAGTCTTGAATTTTTTATCCCCATTTCTTTTTAAGCTTGTAACATAGCAGGAGTTTGAAGGATCTATTTGTTTTTCAAATACAATGATTTTTTTAAATGGTACTCAATTTACAGTGGCATTTCCACTTATCAACAGTCTAGTAAATCTATAAACCATAATTAAAAAGCAATGTCATAACTTTATAGTACTAGTGAAAGTCTTAATTCCCTAAATTACAAGTAAGAGATATTTACTCCTGCCAAAGAGTAATTAATTTTAAAGAAAAGTCTAGTAAGTGCAAGTTAAAAGGTCTGTTTTAGGCTCTTAATGTAAGAATTCAAACTATAATATCATCTTTTCCTCACGGAGCAGAATTGTCGTAAATGAAAATATGTGTCCTTTTATTCTATTTGGAATCATCTTTTTAAAGTTCATATGGTGAGCAAAGTGTGTAAAGATATAAATACATATTTAAAATGTAATGGTGTACAACAATCACTATAATAGTAACTAAAGCAATGCTATAAAAATGAAGAAAACATTCTTCAACACATTGAGAAAGTTATTTCCAAAGCCTGGCCCATTAGGTTGGAACCAGAAGTTTCCAGATATATGCCCACATTTGCATGAAAATAAATATTTTACATTCCCGTGATGGCATGGGACATACTTGAAAATGGATGGTAGTACTGGCTCTGAGAACAACAGGAAAAAAAAATGACCTGAATTAAGTGAAGTCAAATAGCTTGGAGAATAGAAAGCAGATCTTTACTGAGGAGACATCTAGTTAATCTGTGTTTCTCACCAGAGATCTGCTGATCCAAGGGCACTGGGATATTGGAGCAAATTCATGCAGCTGATCCGAAGTCAGATTTTTGCCAACTCTGTCCTCTCTTATGATACGCTTTCATTGTGGGAATCATGGCACGTCTAGGTTGAAACCAGGCACAAAGTCTAAGAAATCATTTGGGCAGAAGTGGCTGTATTTCTCTTATAAATTGCAAAAATCTTTCTCACTTTTAGTTTTGTTTTTCTAATTGGTGCTATAACAATTTTTGGAAATTTTTATTACCTTTTAATTAAAGCTAAAGCACTAAAGGGAATGAAAACATAGTTATTTTGTTTAAGTCACCTGGACTTAGACTACTGTGCAGGCATTCATTTTCTCTAGCATTTTTGTTTCACAGGAAGATCAGTACATGAGCTTGAACAGAGTCAGCAAACTTCTCCTGCAAAGGACCAGATAGTAAATATTTTAGGCTTTGTGGGCCATACGGTCTCTGTCACAGCTACTCAACTCCTCCGTTGTCATGTGAAAGCAGCCACAGACTACACATAAACAAATGAGTGTGTCTGCGTTCCAATAAAACTGTATCTATAGACGCTGAAATTTGAATTTTTTACATGTCACATAACATTCTTCTTTTTATTAACCACATAAAATATAATGATTCTTAGCTTGTGGGCTGTACAAAAACAGGTAGGTGGCAGGCTTGATTTGGCCCATGGACTGGAGTGGGCCCACTCATGAGTAGAACAGAGTAGTGTACAGTGATGAAAAAAATTTCTTAACATACATTTTTACTCTTTTTATTAAGTATGTAGTTCCATTTGGATTTATTTCTGCTAATTAACTGCTAAAATGTTTCATAATCCTGGCTTAAATCTTAGTTCAAGAGAATTCCAACTGCTTGGGATTTGGGATTGGGTTGCAATTTAAAAATTTGAAAATCACCTGAAAGATTCAAATTCTAACTATTAAGCTAACACATCGTAGTAAATGAAAAACACTATCATGTTTGTATATTTGATACAGAATAAAATACTATTCATGGCCGTTGTTTTAAAAATGAAATGTAGACATTTACTACAATTACCCTGAATTTAGAAGAAACCCTGGCCCCTTACCCATCCATAAGATGGCATTATTTTACTGGGTTGAATATTTCATTATGTGGCCAATGTTCTCACTGTTTTAAGATTTTCTGTTGGGCTTTGTAGACTGTCTTTCACATAAGACATTATTTGTCACTCTGCATTTACATTTTATATTCTTCTTTGTATATTAGTTCTGATTTCCTGAGACACTATTGAAAGTATTAGAAATTATAGCCCTTGCTGGAAACAAAGGGAGGAGATGGTGTTAAGCCAACAAAGCCAGGAAGCTGTTTCTATGTGTATTACGTTTGCTGAATAAATCAAATGTAAGTTCTCAGCAACTGTATTCTTGCTCTAAGTGTTTCTAGTAATAGAACTATTTCCAGCCAAACACTCATTAAGAGAGAGAGAGAGAGAGAGAGAGAGAGAGAGATCAGTCAAGTAATTTACAAAGTCGTCAGCAGTTTTTAATGTTTTTAACTTGCCTTGTAAACTAAAAGCAAGGTACATCACCACCGATCCAGGCCTAGATAAACACGTGTTCCCTCTTGGTTTCCCTTTTTCTCAGTTCTTGGCATGTATTACATGCTCAAGGAATATTCTGTAAACAAACTTCGATATCAAACTTTGTCAAGAAGAAAAGCTACATAATTTGTGGAACCCAGGAAAAAATTTAATCCTGGGATTCTTTATTCAAAAAGCAAAAAAAAAAAAAAAAAAGTGCTATTAAAGGTACTAAAACATAAAACTACTTCCACAATTTATCTCTTGACCGTTCATGGTGTTTTTTACGTGCTATTTAGTGCTGTGCTTCCTATGGAATGCGAACCTTACAGTCTCTCCGGGGTCTATTTGACAGTGGCAATAGCTGCTAGACTGATGTGCTGTGCCCTGAGTCAATCTCCCCTACTTGTGGGTCCATTACCCCAATCAATGGCAGACAAGTGATACCCAAGGGATCGCAACTTCCACGTTGAGATGCACTCAGTGCCTGGATCGGGGTGTCAACTGAAAATGCCGTCCAGGGGAATAGGGATGACTGCTGCCAAGCCTCACCCTAGATGCCACAGAATGCATATGGCCAATGTCAACCCTCCTTGCCTCTGCCCAGGCCCTATAGGGGGTGCAGGACAACTTTGGAATGTTGGTTTGGTGTCTGAGAATCTGTTCCAGGGAGGTCGGGAGGCTTCAGAGCATCTATTTAGGTCATTAAATGTGAAATGTCTGATTTCAGATCAAAAGTTTAGTTTATTATATCTCAAACAAGAAGCAGTACAGTTAATCAGAGTGTAAGCCTAAACTATTGACACAGTTTCAACAATAGCTTGTTTATACCAGCAGCAAAGCAGCCTGGAGAGCGAGTGGTGATGAAATTGTGAAAGGCTTCCTCCGCAGCTTGTTGAGAATTGAATGTTTTTCCTCACAAGAAGTGGTATAAATCCTGGAAGAAGCAGTAGTCAATTGGTGCAAGGTCTGGTGAATACGGTGTATGACAGAGAGTTTCCAAGTCCAGCTTCTGAGGTTCAAGCAGCGTTGTCTGTGCACATATGTTTGAGCATTGTCTTGCAAGAGGATTGACCTGTCTCTATTGATCAGCTGCTTAATCGCAAGCATCCTCATCATTTCATCTAATTGATTGCACTAGACATCCACTGTAATGGACTGACCAGGTTTCATGAAGCTGTAGTGGATAATATCAGCACTGGACCACCAAACAGACACCATTAGCTTTTTTTGATGAATCTTCAGTTTGGGACTGTGTTTCAGCACTTCATCTTTACCCAACCATTGTGCCAAACACTTAAAATTGTCCAAAAGAATCCATTTTTTTATCATGCGTAAGAATATGGTGTAGAAATGATTCACCTTTATGTCATGACAGCAAAAAAGGCAAACTTCAAGATGATTTCTCTGCTGACGTTTGTTTAATTCTTGCGGTACCCATTTATCCATTTCTTCATCTTGCTGATTTGTTTCAAATGATCCAATATTGTTGGAATGGTGACATCAAACCTTGCTGCTAATTCATGCATAGGTTGAGATGGATTCGCTTCCATTACACCATTCAGCTCATCATTATCCACCTTGGTCTCAGGTCGCCCACGTGTCTCATTATTAAGATTAAAATCATCAGAATCACTTCTCAAACCGTCGTCATACTGTGTGCTCGTTACCCACATCCTTCATAAATACTTCACTGAGATTTTGAGCTGTCTGTGCTGCATTGGGCTGTGTTCCACAATGGAACTTATATTAAAAAATATCTCAAATTTTGACTTATCTATGGTTTCACAAAAATTGCTCTAAAAAATTCTTGAAAGACAATCACAAGCCAAACCATGTGTTTGAAAGACTGAGTATATACCTTCACAATAAAAATAAAACAAGAAATGTCAAAGAGAAATTTCAGAGATATCACCTATCAAACTTAGTACATAAGGAAATCAGACATTCCGTACTTACTAACCTAGTAAGTCCCTCAATTCTAGTTCCATTGTCCCATTGGACTTCACTCTTAAAAAACAAATTAAAAGATACAAATATTAAGAATCCATTGATAGTAAATTGCCAAATTATTTTTCAGAGTGGCTGTACCATTTTACTTCCCCACAAACAATGTATCGAGTTACCCATTTTACCTACATTTTTGTCAGTATTTGTTGTTTTCATTATTTTTAATTTTAGCTATTTCAATAGTTGTATAATTATATCTCAGTGTAATTTTAATTTTCATTTCCCTAGAGGCTAATGATAAACATCTTTTCATGTACTTATTTGCCATCTCTGTATCCTCTCTGTTGAACAGGATGTATATATCTTTAGCCTATTTTCAAATTGGATCATTTTCTTATTGTTGAATTTTAAGAATTCTTTATATATTCTAGATGCAAATCCTGTTCCTGTTGTTGAGTATGTAATGTAAATGTTTCTCTCATGCTGTACATTATATTTTTATCCTCTTAAAAGGGTCTTTCACAGAGGAAGAGGTTTAAATTTTGATTACATTCAATTTATCAGTTTTTCATAATTTATTTCAGAATATTACAGGAGTATAAATCATCTGGTTACATATATTGCTTTTGTACTGTGCCCATTACCCAGACAGTGTGCATTTACCTGTTAGGTGTGAATTTACCCATTCATTCTTTCCCCCTACCACCTGCTTGATTTCCTATGAATGTTATTTCCATATGTGCACATAGGTGTTCATTGATTAATTCCAATTTAATGGTGAGTGCATGTGGTGTTTGTTTTTCTATTCTTGTGATACTTCACTTAGAAGAAAGGTCTCCAGCCCATCCAGGTTAACACAGGGGTATTAGCTTACCATTTAGTTTTTGTGGCTGAGTAGTACTACATAGTGTACATATACCACATTTTATTGATTCATGCATGTATTGATGGGCACGTGGGTTGCTTCTACATCTTTGCAATCGTGAATTGTGCTGCTGTAAACATTCGAGTGCAGGTGTCTTTTTTATAGAAAGTCTTTTTTTCCTTTGGGTAGATACCCAGTAGTGGGATTGCTGGATCAAATGGTAGTTCTACTTTTAGCTCTTTGCAGTATCCCCATATACTTTCCATGGAGGTTGTATTAGTTTTCAGTCCCACCAGCACTGTATGAGTGTTCCTATCTCTCTGCATTCATGCCAACATTTGTTGTTTGGGAACTTTTTAGTAGAAGTCATTCTCACTGGAGTTAAATGATATCTCATTGTGGTTTTGGTTTGCATTTGTCTGGTCATTAGAGATGTTGAGCATTTTTTCATATGTTCATTTGCCATTAATCTATCTTCTTTCGAATAGTTTTGTTCATGTCTTTTGCCAACTTTTTAATGCCATTGTTTGATTTTTTTTCCAGCTGATTTTCTTGAGTTCTTTACAGATTCTAGTTATCATCCCTTATAGGATGCATATCATGCAAATATTTCCTAAAAACTAATTGTGTAACCAGCATATGATCCAGCAATTGCACCTTTGGGCATTCACCCCAGAGAAATGAAAACTATATTCACAAAAAAAACTGTAGAATAATGTTCAAGCAACTTTATTTATAAAAGCCAAAAACTAGAAATATCCCGTATGTCCCTCAAAGGGTGAATGGTTAGAAAATATTCGTATATCCATATCATGGAATACTACTCAGCAGTACAAAAGAACAAACTTAATACACTCAATAACTTAGACAAATCTCTAGGGAATTATGCTGAGGGTAAAAAGCCCAATGCCAAATGGCTACCTACTGTGTGATTTTATTTACATAATATTCTTAAATTGACAAAACGATAGAGAAGGTGAAAAGATTATTGGTTGTCAGGGGTTAAGGACATGAAATGTGGGGGGAGATTGACATGGCTATAAAAGGCCAAGATGAGGGATCCTTGAGGTAATGGAAGTGTTCTGCATCTGCTTATTTAATTAAATAAACATTTAATTAAAGACAAATGTTAAATAAATAAGAAAATAAAATATTTTAAAAGCTCAAAAAGAAATTTAGTGATAATGACCCTAAGCACCAGGCCCTTCTGAGAATGGGGACTTCTCAAAGGTACTAGTCATGTGCCCAAGAGGCTAATCCTAGTTGTTCTAGTTGTGAACATTTACTGATGTCCTATCTACAAGCATACTATTCTAACCAATTCACATGACATATAATTCTCACAAACGACTGTATGAAATATATACTACGAATGGCACCAATATTTTAAGAGAAGAAACCAAGTCACAAACATATTAACTAATTTTTCCAAGGCCACAAAGTTAGTATGTGGTAGTGCCAGGATTCTCCTACAGGTGGTCTGACTCTAGCATCTTCACTCTAAACCAGCTCAATGCCTCCTCCAGTATAATTGCTTTAATATCCATTTGTGGTTTTGTACTTGGGCCCTACTTCTCTGGGGATTTCCCTCTTCCCCAGAAATGTTCCTATAACCCTTTGAAACTTTATTAAAACATGCTTGTCATTTGACTACTTAGAGCATTAGAAAGTGCTCAATAAATGTTTGCTATTAGTATTCTCACCAAATCCTGCTTATCTGTCTAGTCATTCTTTAAAACGCACGTTAAGCAAGACATTTAAATTGATAATAGTTTAATATGTACTTTTATCAGGTATATACAGCAAAAGAAGAGCCAATATGTGCATTTCAATCCCGACAATGAAGATATTGAGAATGTTCTTAAAATGATCGAGCCTTTTAAAATCTTTCAGATCCTTTAATCCAATAAACTATCTATAAGAGTGTCTACATAGGGGTACCACATTTATAAATCAATGAATAAATATGTATTTTATATATTGTTTGGACTGTACACTAAAAACCCAAATTCCTCTTGAATATATACTAATAACTTTATGAGATAGATACATTAATCAGACCTATATTGTGTAAAAAGGAAACCAAGGCAAAAATAAATTTTCATGTTCCCAAGGTTACAAAGTTAGTATGTGTTGATGCCAGGATCCAAATGCAGGCAGTCTGATATCAGAGTCCCCATTCTAGAATGTCACGAGATCTCATGTGGTAGATTTCCTTTAATATCTATGGTATTAAAAGTTAATGCAATTAAAACTAGAATTCCACATAAAGTGTTTACATATTAAAAACTAAAACCAAAACTTAGTTTTCTCCTGAATTTCTTTATTTACATCAGAATACAAGATTAGAATATTATGAAATAATTAATTCAAGCATAAAATATTTATCAAACACCTACTAAGATTCAGGCCCAGTCCAGATATTTTATACACATCAGTGAACAAAATAGAAAAAGATTCCTGTTATTGAGGAGCTTATATTCTGGCTGGTAATTACAATTTTCTTTAAAATATCTGCCCTATGTCGGACACATTTTAAGAATTTATTTATAACAAAGATAACCAGTATGCAATAATAGTTTCACTAAAATATCTTAACATCAATGTTGAGGCCAATGAGATTGTATCTCTGTTTTTAACACTGTCATAGTATCTGCTAGTGATGTTTTCCTTCCTTGTTTCTCTCTCTCTCTCTCTCTCTCTCTCTCTCTCTCTCTCTCTCTCTCTCTCTCTCTCTCCCCCTCTCACTCTCTCTCTCTCTCTCTTCTTCCCTCAAAACAGCTGCTACCCATTACACTTTATCATCAGATAAGGGGTAAGTTAAGCAGCTGCCAGCCCAGCCACAGCCATTCTCCCTTCATGATCATTTGGCTTAGCTTTCACTGAAAGAAGTAATGCCATTGTCATCCCTTCTCAGGGATGTTCTATGAATAATACCCAGTTCACCCCTAAGGTTATTTTACCCTAAGTTAATTACAGTATAAAATGTAAAAGTATTATGTCTTTACTTATATTTTATTTGGGGTTGGGGGACAGAGTCTCTCTCTGTCACTTGGGCTAGAGTGCAGTGGTGTCATAAAATTTTACTGCAACCTCAAACCCCTGGGCTCAAGTGATTCTCCTGCCTTAGCCTCCTGATTAGCTGGGACTACAGGCAAAAGCCACCATACCTGGCTAATTTTTCTATTTTTTTGTAGAGACAGGGTTTCACTCTTGCCTAGGCTGGTTTTGAACTCCTGGCCTTAAACAATCCTTCCACATTGATGTCCCAAAGTGCTAGGATTACAGGGGTAAGCCACCATGCCTGGCCCATATTTTAATATAACTACAATTTCCTAAATTAAAATAATATTTAACACAATAGAGAAAAATTAATGTTTAAATAATTTGAGTTATTTTGTTTTGTCTTATTATATGGGGAAAAATGTTCTTTTAAAATGACTCAGATAATCCTTAATAGTTCTTATAAAATAGATTATCAATGCAAAAGTAAACATATTTGAATTTCAATAAAAACTCTTAAACCACCTAGAAGAAAATAAATGGAAGTTAATATTACAACATTTCAATTTTTATTTAGAATAGTTGAACTTTTTATGTAACATACAATTGGAGATAATGGGGCAAAGTTGCCAAAGGGGCCAGTGGGCCACATTCAGAGAAGCACCTTCTTTGAAATCTGACAGATTAGGTCTGAATTTTGACTCTGAAACTTTGCAACAGGGTAGTCTGAGGCTTTTTGAATAAACTTTATAAGCCTTCATTTCATTATCTAGAAAAGAGAAATAATGATATCCATGTATAGAAAGTATTTAGCATGTAGAAGTATTTACTCTATGGTAGATATTATTATTAATCATAAGACAACTGGATTTAAGAAAGATAAAAATATTACAAAGACAAAAAACATTCATTCCAGTAGCCTAGGTTGTGTATGATTAAGGAATTTGAAAGAGAGGAATATATAGAGGTGACATAGTGATTCAAACCATGCCAAGATCTCTAGATATACGTCAAGACGTGAATCACAATAGTTGTCTTTTGAAAACCAGTTTTGGATCAGGTACTGTTAGGGACTTTTTCATATGTTCTTTCAGGTATTCCTCATAATAAGATTGAGTCTCATAGTGAGTAAGTGAATAGGGCAAGACAAGAGCACATGAAAAGCCCATTCAACTTCTCGTGCTCCTTGATGTGCTGCTATTGACGTAGAAAAATAGGAAGTACGTTGCAGAATAGTTAAAGAGGTACAAAAGGTTTTATTCTGGGGGAAAACTGATAGTTATTAGAGTATAGTTTTAGCTGTACTAAACTTGATATACATTTATCAGGAAAAATATATATTTACTCACAATTTCCTTTATGTTTCCAATGGGAAACTAGTCTAATATGTGAGTCTCTTGAGTGGCCCTTGTCTTTGATGTGAAGAAGAAAGTATTTGCAAAATGTGATTTTCTTTCAGCCTGCTTCATTATATATACCTATTTTCATAATAGAGCCTGTGAAGAAAAAGTGATGTAAAAAATCAATGCATTCCTTGAATAATTGAGATTTTAAAAGGATCTGTACAGAAAGCCATCCTCCAGAACACTGTCTCTCAAATATTGTTTTCGATTACAGTCATTTTTTAAAAAATTCTGTTATGCTATCATTTTTTTAATCATTTACAGTATTTCAAAGCTAGTTCTCTGTTATTAGGCATTCTGTTTTAGTTTTGAAATTATGAAGAAGGTGATAAAATTAGAAAATTGAATTATTAACCAAATTACACTTCTATAAGGTAGAATTATTTTCTTATAACTTATATTAGAATTTTATTAGGTAATTGTTTTTCATCAGTATGTTCTATCTACTTCCTAAGCATTAAGAAAATTGGCAAAGCATTGCCAGATTTGTGCAGTCATATTCCTTTAATTTCTTAAAACTTTGCCTGACAATTTGAAGTGATGACAAAATTATAGGTTTGGTTGTATTTTTTTTCTTGTACCAATTTGAATTGGTACAGAGGCTTTATGGGGATATTTGTCTTATCTTTTGTTACACATTATGATTTATATAGTTCTTTAAAATACTGAAATTTTGTAATTCAACTATTGCTTCCCAAAATATAAGTTCAGATTAAACAAGCTCATTCATTTTACAAAGTATAAATATTAGCTTTAATATTGTTCCAAATTTATGCTATTTTTTTATTTAGTTTGCAGAAATTTATTAACATCGAAAGATGTTGCTTTTTGCTCTCCCCTTCAGCACCCATGGAAGTGCCTGCAACAAAAACCACTTTTAGCCACATTTCTGGATTTCAATTTAGATGGCACCTGGGAAACACAGAATTACTTTTGGGTTTTAAAAGCCAAGTTTCATATCTTTATAAGATACAAATCAACTGATTTTTTATTTTGTTGCATCTTTTACCTAAGTGTTCTGGGCTTAAAAAGGGACCAGGAAGGTAAGGACTTACCATGTTTCTATGACAGTTTCCAGAAGGAAAAAGAGTAATGTTTTTTTTTTTTTTTTTTTTTTTTTTTTTTGAGACAGAGTCTCGCTTTGTTGCCCAGGCTAGAGTGAGTGCCGTGGCGTCAGCCTAGCTCACAGCAACCTCAAACTCCTGGGCTCGAGTGATCCTTCTGCCTCAGCCTCCCGGGTAGCTGGGACTACAGGCATGCGCCACCATGCCCGGCTAATTTTTTTTTTATATATATATCAGTTGGCCAATTAATTTCTTTCTATTTATAGTAGAGACGGGGTCTCGCTCTTGCTCAGGCTGGTTTTGAACTCCTGACCTTGAGCAATCCGCCCGCCTCGGCCTCCCAAGAGCTAGGATTACAGGCGTGAGCCACAGCGCCCGGCCAAGAGTAATGTTTTTATATCTTTACCCTCATTCCATCAGAAAACAGACCTTGAGAATTATTGTAGATAGTCTCACTCCATAAAAACAAATGAAATATCAGGAATATATAACATGATTGCTGAGCAGTTATATGTATGTATGTGTCCAATTTTGCACATTTAGTAATAAAGTATAAAAGGAGATTGTATTTCAGTAATAAACTTTCTTCTTAGTTAAAAAACATTAAAAAAATGTCTAGAAGATTCTTAGCTTGGTCTGTAGAGTTACTAGCAGAGTACTTCTGACAAAGACAGTTAAGCAGATATAAAAGAGAAAAAAGAAAAGGCAGAGAGATGTTTCAACATTGCCACTTTAAAACTTCAAAAAGTACCCCCACATCAGAAGGGACTCAGAATCTTGAATATCTTTCTGAGATATGGTTGAGTTTAAATTTTTTTTTCTCTAGGTTCAATAATCTTTCTAAGGGACATAAGATATGGGAACCATAGTAAGAAGTATGAAATGTTATAAATGTATTTTATTTTTAAAACTATCAGATTAGTGATTAATACCTATCATAAGAGAAACAATGAAACTATTATTTTTCTTTACCAATCATGGAATTGGTCTTACTCCTGTATTGAGAAATAAAATCAATGATCATTAAACATAGGAAATAGTGGTGCAATACCGTGGTCACCAATCCCTGGGCTGTGAACTGTTACTGGTTCGTGTCCTGTTAGGAAGTTGACCACACAGCAGGAGGTGAGTGGCAGATAAGTGACCAAAGTTTCATCTGTATTGATAGCTGCTCACATCGCTGCTTGATCACTCCTGTCAAATCAGCAGCAGCATTAGATTCTCATAGAAGCATGAACCCTATGTAAACTGCACATGCAAGGGATCTATGTTGTGGCTCCTTATGAGAATCTAATGCCTGATGATCTGAGGTGGGGCTGAGGCAGTGATGCTAGCGCTGGGGGTGGCTGCAAATACAGATTATCATTGGCAGAGAGGTTTGACTGCATAATAAATGTAATGCATTTGAATCATCCCCAAACCATTCCCCTCAACCCAGTCTATGGAGAAATTGTCTTCCATGAAACTGGCCCCCAGTGCCAAAAAGGTTGGAGACCACTGGTATAATAGATAGATTTATTAATAAATATGATGTAAATAAAGATCTTTGTCTCTAAATTCAAAAAATCCATAGCGCAATCCATAAATGTTGTAGAACAAGTAAAGATTCATGCTATTTGTCCCAGCTGCATGTCAAATATAAAGAAAATAAATGGAACTAATTTTTAAGGACTATTCAAAACAGGAGATACAATGTACTTCCAAAATTATAGTTAAAAATATATTTAAAAAATGAACATATAATAAATCCTCCACAGCTAATGTTGGGAACAGAAAAATACATGCAATATGTACAAAGCCATAACTTCTCTACTATTGATATTACAAGAATCAACAAATAATCAAAAGAAACATTGCTCATTGCTTTACTAAATAGGTTATAATATTAATCTATATAGTAAAATAATATTATGTAGTATTTCAAATACTTATTTTCAATAAGTATTTGAAATTAAGATAAATATACCACAGCTGTATTCAAGAGTGATTCAAGTACTGAGAATACATGGAGGACTGAAAAGGATTTTGCGTAACAGGCAAAAGCAAAATTGATTAGCATTCTATTTAAGCTGACTTCCTTTTTATATTTAAGCATAATATTTGAAATAAAATTCATCACTTAATAGGTGACCATCAAACTGTTTCAGAAAGCAAAATAATTTACTGTTGAACATAGTATTATATCAGCAATTCCATATTTCTCATCATCTTGATTTAATATTTCTGATGCTTCAGTAATGCTAGAGTGGCCTTTCTTGGTAACCACAGCACCACAGAAATGTAATATATGTGTTCCGTATCGTTTCCTGCATTATGTGTGTGGGTTATGGTTGCTGCTTGAGTTCCCATGGCTATTGAGTGAGGAAGTTGGGTATAATTCCTGGCAGCATAGTAGTTTATCCATTACATTAAAGAGCAGATCATATTTCAAAATGTTTTTTCTGAGATCATTAGAAATATAAAAAACAAATGGCAGGGTTATCAGCTCTCATTACCAATTACCCAGAAAATCTTTAAGAAGAAAAAAACCACTGAAAATATCCACAGGAAACAATAATTTCTATGACAAATTGTTCCGCTGTTTACTTAGCATGCTAAGTAATATATTTTCGATCAAAGATAAACAGTTTAAAAAGTTACATTTGTGTCGTAGGGAGGTGGGAGTGGGGGACGGAGGAAATTACTACTCCCTGAAGGCTAGTGTACCTTGTAAAATAATCTGTCTTCAAACCCAGAATGAAAGAGAGCCAAAAACAGCTCTGAATTACATGAGGGGACCCTGGAGAGGCTGTTCATTACACAATTTGCTGTAGCGGTTTGCAGATGTCTCATTTTGTGGGTCAGATTATGCACTTTATTTTTTTGTTTTCTAAATTACCCTGTATGGCATTGGTTATAAATTCTTTCCTGATTTCTGTCACCATTTCTATGTAAACAGCACAATGTCTATTTTGAATAAACTGATACATTGTACTCCTTGCTGTTTCAAAACTGTGACTGATGAAAGAGCTTCTGCACTCTGGCTCTGTAGCAAGTAAGGTACTTAATAGAAAATGGCCCTTTTATATAGTGCATCCAACTATAACATTGGAAGGCTGGACTTGTAACCACTTTATAGAGAAAGTGCCCAAGAGTACACGGTGAGCTGATCAGCAAAATGCCAACTCTAAGCTGCAATGAGGCAGTGATGTCAAATGACCCATTTTGGCACATTTTATTTTAAGGATGTAATCATGAAGCCCATACATAGTCTTTGCTAAAGTTAATAAAACTTCCTTTATAAGCCAAGAAGTCCTACTCAGAAAATACTTTATTCATAGATTTGTTCAAAAGTTCAGTTTCTAGTTTCAACTGAGGTCATATTCAGGCAATAATGACTCAAACAAGGAAAGCTTCCTTTATTTTTTTCTTAATTTAGGAAAAAATGTCATTATGCCTTGGGAAGTATTATAATATTTTTGTAATCATCTGCAATGCTCATTAGTCTTCTTATTATATCTGAAGCACTTGTATTTGTTGAAGTAGAAGCAGCTGAGATAAAAGAAATTTGAAAGTGAAATCATTACGCGTTTGAGTCAGTGCCTTTTTTCAAACTGGAAGCCTGCTCTATTACTCTTAATGAGCTGATGCCCCAAATACTGAAAAGGGATTCATATTTCTTAACCTCTTTTGAACCTCTGGCTAAAATTTTTGGTGTGCATACATGAGAGAGAGAGAGAGAGAGGGAAAAAAAAAAGGTCAATACTTGTTTTTAAACTGTCTTCATGTGATGGATCAAGAGTCAAATCTTTACAAACTACTTGGCAGTTTAATCAGTTCTAAAAATAATGTATTTATTGACTAGGATTCTAAAGAAAACTTATTTTTAGTAGTATTCCTTGTATTTTTAAGGATTAACTGTATGTAATCTAATTCATAAGCACCTGTCAATAGATGTTTAAAATTTATAGAATATTTACAGGTTAAAATTAAATATTAATGAAAGTATATAGATAAAAATATATAGAAATACCCATACGCAAAAATGAGTACAGGTAAAACTGGGGAAAGCTAGATAAAATTGTTATGGTGTGGCTGGACAAAATGGCTCACGCCTGTAACCCTAGCAGTTTGGGAGGCTGAGGTTGGAGGATCACTTGAGGCCAGGAGTTTGAGATCAGCCTGAGCAACATAGCAAGACACTGTCACTACAAAAAATAGAAAAATTAGTTGGGCATGATGGCTCACACATGTAGTCCCAGCTGCTCAGGAGGCTGAGGCAGGAGGATCAATTGAGCCCAGGAGTTTGAGGTTGCAGTGAGCTATGATTGCACCACTGGGCTCTAGGTCAGGCAATAGAGTGAGACCCTAAATGAAAAAATAAAAATAAAAAATCAGTATGTTATATCAAAGGCAATATCCTGCATTAATATTATTATACTGTAGTTTACGACTGGTAGAGACTAGATAAAGCACACACAGGATCTCTGTATTATTTCTTTCAGTTGCCTGTGAACAATTATCTCAATAAAAATTTCAAATAAAAATTGTTACATCATTGTTATTTTATCTATTTACAGTGTCTACATTTATAGAAGGGATAGGCTTCTTTTTATAATAACTGCTCTAGATATTTTAATAGACAATACATAGTAACTAGAAGGGATACTCTAAACCTAATATACATAGATTATGAAATTTTATAAGGTAGTAGAATATAACATTAACTAGGAAGGGAAGGGTAAGTTTCAATATTTGAAAAGAGAAAAGTTCTTATTCTAAGATATTGTATATTTTTACTGCACCTAGTAAAATCATAGTTATAAACCACTCAAAGCTATATATTGGTGTTGATTTGATTTGAAGATAATGCAATCCAATTTTATATCCTATTTTGTAAATCAAAAGAAACATGGGGCAGGGAATGCTTGTAGTACAGGTCCAAGTTGCAGGAAGACATCACTCTTAATTAAGAAGCACTAAAGTGATATTTAGGGCTGTAGCAAGAGTACCAGATCAGAAGAAATGAAAACATTTATGTTTTAATAGTTTCCTTTTGGTGACCTTAACTATGCTAATTTGCCTTGATAAATTGTGACATGAACTGTGGTCAACATACCCATTATTTAAACAATAACATTTTTGTAGTAATAATCTTGGATATGTTTAAGACATAACCCCTTCTCTGGAAGTTAGAGTCTAATAAGCTCCGCTTAGGTCCCTAGAGTCTAGAATGTTTCATGGCTAATTTCTGGAGGGAGTCATGGGGGTGGCATTCAAGTTCTAGCAGCATGTTAAACAACAAGACAATTTCAGGAATTTCAGGGTCATGAAATCTCAGGTTAAATAATAAGATAATGATTAACACTAATTCATTTAATAAGCTCAAGTAAGTAATGTATCTAAGTAGAAGATTCAAATCCTATGATAGTTTTTGTATTGCAGGAATGTTGTATTTCATAACTTTACTAACAGCTTAATTATGATATGAGGACCCAATCTTCATGGTAAAGACTAACTTTCTACTAACAGCTGAAGTGACTTTTATATCTATAGTAAAGCTACAGGATAATATTTTAATACAGTGTCAGAAGGACTGAACCAGAATCACCTTTGCGTGTGGGCATTAACATTGAGTCATTGCAGTTAGAAATAACAATCAGTTTTGTTTTTATGATTTCTCATTGAGATTTACCTATATTCAAGCTCCTTTAGAAACTTCAAAAGATCAGACCCCCTGTAATATTCTGAAATTAAAAAAAATATAAAAAATAAATAAATAAAACTGCTATTTTCTGGCCAAAAAAAGAAAAAAATGAGACCATTATGCTTGGCAGCATTTTTCTGGAGAACTATACAATATATATATATATACACATATATATATATATATATTACAGGGAGACTTCATTCACTCTCTGCAATTTGTGTCTGTACTATGCCAAAACAGCAGGAGAAATATGAAAAAAGATCAAATATCCAAATGTTATTCAAAACCTCATATCTAGATCTTTTAGAGATTATTGATATTATGAAGTTTATAACTTTTAAGACTGGTGATGTTTTCAAAAGTCAAATAAAATATTGCATTTTATTTATTCATTTATTTATTTTTGTTTTATCTTTATTACCTTTTAGAATCTCCATGAAATTTCATTGAATTCATCATGGCGAAGTCCAGTAAGAGAGAGAAAAGAGGACTGTAAGACTTTTCTCTTTTAAAACAAGTTTATTATTTAGCATTATCCTGATAAGTTCTCCAGATGATTACTTTTATTTCTTGAAAAAAAAATCACATATCAAATTTCACCTGACATTCTGGTACACATACTATTAATGTGGATTAAAGGCTACTAAAGTGAGTAAATTTAATTCAGAAAAAAATAATTTTTTGAGCTAAAAAGCAAAATAAATTATCAGGTAAAAAGTGAATTATTTTCACAATCTGTTCGCAAATCTGAACGATAGCAGTAAATTTACTGAATTTTTCTAAAATGAAGGTGATAAAATAAATGTTGTGAAATTTATACATACATTTATAAATCATTTATGTTTCTTTTATTATTTATTAAAGCATCAACAGCCTATTAACAGAAGATGGCAATAATCAAATTCCATCAGGTTTAATATTTTTCCTACTTCATTCATATAAAAATTCACAATTATATACTTATTTTTGTATTTGGTTGGTCAAAAGTTATATTTGGTAAGGTAGGGTATTAGAAATACATTCTAGGAAGCAGAATGTTACCTTAACATATAATTTTAAATGTTTAGATATGGGAAGCATGAACCTCCATTTGTACCCTTGCCACAGGCAGGCCTATTCTTACATGAGTCTATACAGATTTTTTCTTATAAAAACATACCCTCACTTCCCTTCAAGATCCTCCCCCCACAACTACCAGGCTACTTAGGCTGAGTTGACCCTGACTTTTCTTTCTCCCAGGTACAAAGTTTTCCTTTATGGCGTCCTCTAAATTTCAATAATCTGTTTATACCTCATTCCTCCTGACTAGACTGCATTTACATAAAAAGCACTTCTTATTTGTCTTTGGAATTCTAATGCCCAGTAGTAGTAGTGTACCTGGCCCTTAGTAGTTGCTCAAGAAAACGTATGTTCTGTTTCATGTTGAATTTGTGTCACAGAAAACCACCTATCAGGGTATGGGTCATACTTTAGGCATTTATTCGGCACATGCTAATGACAGATTTAATAAACTTGATCTTCTGTCTTGCAAATTTCTTTAGCATCCTCCTGAAATTCAGATTTTATTTCTTTTTACCAATACCTGACTCTATTACCTAGAAACTACCCATGAAGAGGATAATCAATTAATGTGTTAATTTTTCTCTGCTGAAGCATGGCATTGACTTTTTAGTAATGACATGTGTAGTGAAGACATTTAATGAAATATATCATTATGGTTTAAATTGTGTCCCCCCAAAAGATGTTGAAGTGCTTTTTCCTAGTACCTGTGAGTGTGACCTTATGTGGAAATAAGGTCTTGAGAGATGAAGTCATCGGGGTGGGCCCTAATCTGGTATAACTATGTCCTCATAAAAGGAAAACTTAAGACATAGACCTGGACACATATAGGGGAAAAAAAATGCTATGTGAACATAAAGGCAGCTACCGGGAAATGCATCTATAAGCCAAGGAATGCCAAAAATTGCCAGAAAACTACCAGAAGCTAGGATAAAGGCATGGAACAGATCTCTCCCTCACATCCCTCAGAAGAAATCAAACTTGCTGACACCTTGATCTCAGACTTCTAGCCTCCAGTAAGAAGAGGCTAGAAGAAAGAAACCATGAGACAGTAAATTTCTGTTGTTTAAACCACCCACTTTGTGGTGCTTTGTGGCAGCAGCCCTAGGAAAGGAATCCACTTATATAAACTGTTGCAGAGGACAAATAGTCTCAGAACTGCTTCTCATTTGGGAAATATACAAATGACTAGAGCGACTAAAGTGTGAACAGTTTCTTTTGAAAGAATTCCTAGAATTAACCTTCATCGGCGACTTGCAAAAGGAAGAGAAAAGTTCAATTTGGGGTGAAGACCTATGCAAAGGCAGGCATCCTAGTGGGAGTGAGGCCAGGTGGGTTTCTATGATTGGCTTTAGCATAGATTGGGATAGCATGAAATAAAGACAAGGAAAAGGGGATGGAAGATTCTAAACCCTCTAATTTTGTTCTTTTATTCTCTCTTCACTACCCACCATTTGCTTTTTTTTCTGACATGATACCTGCCGGAGATCATATAGGCAAAACCTCTCTGCTTCTAAATTAGCCCAAAAGTTTTTTTTTTTTCTTTTTTTAAAGATTCTTGGTTTGCTTTCCTGTGAAGGTTTAAGATAAAAAATGTAAAGAGCAAGCACAGTGATGATTGAAAGCTTAGACTCAGATTTTATATTTTTTAAAAAGGAATTTTTAAAACACATATTGTACGGGAAGAGATGTAGCAGGGTACTAATAGCGTAGGCCTTTTAAAAATCAATAATTGGTGTTAGTAATAAGAGCTGTGCTGACAGCCAGCTGTGAAAGTGGCCTCATTCCTGCGGTGCGGAAGGGAAAGGAACCAGCCGGTGATTACCAACTCCAAGTATTGCAGGCAGTCAAAGCTTCATTAAAAAAAATTAGTAAAATACCCTTTTTACGTTAAAATATGTGTTCCAGTATTGAAAGAGGATCTATATAAAGAGTTCAGAAAAGAACTGCTGCAAACTGTTCAAATCAAGGGTATTTCCCAGTTGGGCTACCGGCCTACATTGTGGAACTTACTCTTTAGTAAAAGCTCTTCTCCTCCCAATTAAAGAAAAAAAGGTTGGGATGCCCACAGGTCTTGCAGCATGTTTGGAGTGACTTTTAACCCCTCATTTCACCTTCTGTGTATGACTCTCCTTTATAACACCACCCGGTACAGGCACAGAATCTAGTCTCTACTACAAATGAGGCTGTTAGCATCTCTTTCACAATTTTTAAAAGTCAATGTAGAAATTCATTGTTGGCCCTTGCTGGTCTCCTACGCATGCTGCCTGTGAAAAATCCAGTCATTTATTTTTATTCAAATCAAAGGGAGGCATTTTTGTTATTAAATAAGTTCCTCAGAAATGTGCGGCAATAGAATCCATTTCTTACCAGGGTATTCCTGCAAATCTGATCTATTCTACATGAATTATCTTAACGAGGAAATATATTTAACCACTGAATAAGGAATCTTAGATTTCCAGCTTTGACTTTTAGCTACAGCTCACTTACACACGACCTTACAAAATCCCTTAAATCTCCAAGAGCCCATTTCTCATTTTCCTCTGTGCTCCCATGGAGCTGATCCAATGGTTTTTAAGGGAGCTCTGAGCTTGGACAAGCTCTGAAGGGCATGGGGCAAGGCAAGAAATGGGCCCTGTGCTCCCTGCTTATCGTCCTGGAAAATAGGTATGATAATATCAGCCTCACCGGGGGCCCATTGCAATTAATGTTTGGAAAATGTTTTGAAATCCCAGAGTTAAGAAAGGCAATACCAGTGCCAATTATTTAAGGATCTTATTTCTAAAGCAGTATTCAGCTTGTTTTAAGCCTTTTTTTTTTCTAAAAAAATATGTGATACAAAAGCAATTATACTACCTACAAGCATAAATTGATGTGGTGGGTTTATGGTCTTTTGAAAATTGCCTTAGTAGAATATCTCTGTGACCTGGAGCATCTAGCTAAATGGGGAATCTGAGTTTTGTAGACTCGCCCCATCACTTAAACACCAAGGAGATGAATCTATGGGAAGGGTACTTTTCTTTGTTGATCTTGATTGCAGTTTCCGTGCTTTCCAGAAGGTGATGATGCTTTGCTTGGCTTCGTTTCAGATCTGAGAAGAGAAGCCGAACAAACAGTGGGAAAATGAAGGATGGGGAAAAAAGGGAATCTTGTCTCACAAAAAGTTTTTCAAAGGATTTACAGAAGGTTCTATAAAATATTCTTGTTTTGAGCTTTGATAACTCTATAATCTTCACACACAGCAAATTTGTGCTGTGTGAATAGTTCTGAGTCCAACATTCTGGAATTAAAGCTAGATTCCAAAATGTTTCTAAACAATGTATAAAAACCGGCATTATCCTATAAATATATACAACTATTATGAACCCATAAAATTAAAAATAAAAAATTTTAGAAACCTGGCATTATTAGAAGTCTTTGAATATTTAGACAAGATAGAAAGTTTAAAATAGGAATACCAAATTGAGAACAGAGTTGTTTCTAAAGATAAATCTATTGCTTGAATTTATTATATAACAACCTGTTTTTTTTTAACTACAAAGGTTTGCATTTTACTTGGTACAAAATACATAATCGAAGAGTTCACTTACACACATAAGCTATGATATGCAACTGGAAATGGACACTGAACACTGGCTACAAGGTAAAGGGGTCTTTGAAAATACCGATATTAATACTAACCTATGTATCTTTCAGGTGTCCTTGTAATTTACTGTTCTTTTTCTTTTTGCTTTATTTGCAGTTTATTTAATATTTGAAGATACTTTTTGTATCAATTAGCAAATTAGCAGTTTATCTGGGTGGAAAAGCCCCATCTGAGTTACTGAGTTACAAAGTGAATTGTTCTGCAGCTGCAAAATCAAGTGCCTCAGCTGAGTTAATGCTTTTCATTTCTTTTGCATGTGTCAGCATTAATGGAGGCAAGCTTCTATGAAGCCTTGCGTGTGAAGATGGTGCTGAGCAGACTAGATTCAATTCTGTTAGATTCAATTCTGTTAAATGCTTTTTGCATTTTTTTTCTTTTTTTCTTTTTCTTTTTTTCTTTCTCTCTCTCTCTCTCTTTTTTTTTTTTTTTTTTGGAATACTGCACAAAAGGAGACTTCAAATCAGGCTGAACTTCAAGCAAAAGTTAATGCTATTCTCTTTTGGGTTCAACCACCCACTTTGCTTAAGGTCACTAGTTGAGGCTAATGCAGCTCAGAGGGGCTGCAGTAAACTTGGCATCTCCTTGATTAGGCTCCCTGCTGATCTAATACACATACTAGCTCACTTGCCAAGTCAAATAACACATTTAGTGAATTGGAAATAAGATTTAAGTGGGCCAGCACAATGAGGCTTGCCCTCTCATCTTTTTACCAAATCCTTCTCTTTGTACGCAAGGCTGTGAAAACTGCTCTTGTTAGAGGACTTAATCTTCATTTTTTTCCTGTAGATTATTTGGAAACAGGTCAATTGAATGTTGGAGCTGCTAACTCCTCCCACTAAAGAAAGAACCTGCTTGTGGCATACTGATCGCATCATTTAAATGAAAGGCCGCTACTATTAAGGAGAAAATACTAAAGTATAAGGATCTGTTAAAATTAATAAAAAAAAGTCCTGATATTAAATGCACTCCTTTTAACAATGTGTTTATTTCTTTGTCTTATAGACTCTTTTCTAAAGCCTGCCTTGTATTAACTGCTGGTGAGTAATAGGTGGGGAAGATCACATCAGTATATATTCATTTCCTTTTGCTGTTCTGCTGCAGTTAATTCTTAAATACAGTACGTTATAATAGGGTGACATTTCTATAGTGCCTTTCATAAGAGCAATCTAAAGCATGTCACATTATGTTTGACTTTGAACTATCCAGTTTCTTAGTGACACAAATCTCGGGGAAAATTTATGCCTTCGTGGTTTGTTTCTTTAAAAAAAATGAGTCATTGTATTTGTTATAGTTTGAAATTTATCATAGATTCACCATAGATTATCAAGCTATCCATGCCATAATAATCTGTAACTGTCCTTATCTCTGTGTTAGATGTGCAAGGTTATGATGTGTGTGGACTTTTTATGATCTACTTATCTCTTCTGGTCATATAGATTTATGTGTATCTCTTTTCTGACTAAATCTGAAATCAGAGCCTGCATTCTGAAGAAATAAAATATATCTATGTAAAATCCAAGTGCTATTGCCTGACAGCTAAAAGTTAGAGAAAAATGATCATAATTCCCTCCACCCAAATAGAGAGATATTCAATTTCAATTGCCTCCTTTACAAAGTAAAACTTTAAATGTGTGAAATGCATAATGTACTATGAGATTAAACTAGGTATCCCCAGTATGATTTTTGGAGTTTATAACAAATAGACTATCCATTTCAAGGAACACTCTTTTATTATCTAAAATTTACATATCTGCAACAGTTGTTTCTGAATGGAAAGGATTTATTTACTAATCCCAAGCAACCAGCTTTTCCATAAAATGTGCAATAGGTTTATACTGTGTTTAATCATTTCACTTCACTCCACATAAGGAATATCAGATCTTTGTACTGCATAATGTATATCTTCACAGCTTATAAAACAGTGTTAGTAATAATAAGGAATGCATCAATTTAGCATTCTAATCTGGACTTCAATTTGTGGTTGTTGTTCCAAAAGCACTTTGTAAATTCTAGATAATTACCCAAATATGAGGTCATTGCTGTACTTGTCATCTTCTCCACTGCATTATGCTTTTATTTATTTTGGATACCAGTAATGTTAGTGCTCATGTTTTATGGGAAAAGGGAAAACTAAGAGTATTTTAAATTATAAGATTATGATTAACCATAAAATAATTTTTAAAAATGAGAGATTCCTCAATTGTATGGATTTTGTTTTTTGTATTAGTAAGAATTACACTGTTTTCTAATGCCTTAACTACAGATAGATGGCATCTAACCTCAAGGTAAGATTTTACTGCAGGAAGGCATTTTTACCTCACTACAGTTTGTCAGTAGAGAAAATATACATGGCACATTGATGTTCTTCTGGTTAGAAAGTATATTTTTCTCCAAGCTCATCAGTTTTCTTATGTTTTCTTGTAACTACTGAGTCCAATTTGGGGACATTAAGATATCGGTAACAAATGCAAATATATGATTAATGGTTTCAAAGTAACCATCACAACTACCTTTTTCAATATCTTAATGTATCTGCTGTTAACATTCAGATGTGCAAAAGGTAGATGACAATTTAAATTTGTACACTAAGATTATGAAAGAGAATTATGAATGAAAGATTAAAATAAATATAACAAATTTTGTGTTTGTGAAAGGAATGACAATTAGTATTTTAGCCATTTTTTCCTCAGTAACAAATGTATGCCAAAATACCACCTGTTTAATTCTTAGCATCCAAACAAAGCTATTTTTATTATCTATATTACACATATTTGTTTTAGTTTCTTAAGTTCTCTGTGATAATTATAACAATGTAAGTAGAAATAAACATATAATGTTACAGTAAACTTAGAGGCTAACATGATATTTTACAATTTTACTTACATTTGCTGCCATTTCAGGCAAACAATTAATTGCAGACTTACCCTCCTTTTAAAATTCATAAACTTAGGGAAATACTAAACCTAACTTTAATTCCTCACAGACTCTTTTTCTATCCACCAAAACCACTCTCTTCATATAGATTTGGAAGGGGTATTTCAGTTTTATACATTTGTACAATTTTTCATTCTCCCCAGGAGCAAAGTATGGAGTCATATTTCATAATTGATAGATATGGCATTATGTATAAGGGAATGATATAAGGAGATGGCATGTAACCTGCATGTCTCCAGAAAGAACATGGCCCAATAAGAGTATATTTTTCTCTTAAATGATTATGAATCCCTAATAGCAAAAGATGCAAGACCTAGAATTACAATCTCTCAATTGCAAAATTCACAGGAGCAATTGGGAATTCCTGCTACTATTCCCACTCTTAACCAGTTAGTATGTGCAAACAGAATAGGAAATTGCTAAAGATAGTATTGAACTATGTGTACAGATAACAGTGGTAGCCCCCATCAACGATAAATATAATATAGTTACTAATAATCTAGAACAATGTGTTATTAAAAATAGATACTGAACTATAGGGTTAATGACTTTAATTTTATAGCTATGATAATAATATAATCTATTCAGTTTACATTAAGTAGAAAGTAATAATGGTAAAATTCTTATGTCTGGAATAACTTTTAAATTACTATTGGAAATAGTGGGCAGTGTGTTTACACTAGAATTACTCCTTTCCAGCTCTACAACTAATTCTTTTGATGACCCTGAAAGTTATATAGAGATTCATACAAAAACACTTTAAAATGATTCTTTTATCTTACCATTCATATATTCTGGTAAACATAAAACTCTCCAACTTCGACTGCTTTATTGTATCTCAAAATTGCCAAATGGACCTTTTGGTAAATAAAGGAATGCTTTATTTTGGTTGTAAATATCTTGCTTTTATTTGAAACACATGAATAACAAACCTATAGAGTCTAATTATGAAAAACAGTGTGTAAAATGTAGTTGTGAAATTAAAATAGATTAAAAATGATTTATAAAGATTAAAAATGTTACATATTGTTCCATACTGTATTCTTTCGTTTTATAAATATTTGTGAATACTATTAAGATCTACATACTGCCTCTCTATGGTTTTTCTCACATTAAAATATTTAGGTTAGCATGTCTAGAGCAAAAATTGCTTAACTGCAGTGACTATCTTATTTACTTATTATTTTTTTTAAATCTAGACTCATCTACAGTAACTCTCTAGACTCTTGCAGTACTCAACAAGTATCATTGAATGGATGGGATAAAAATTCCCTGATTGAATACATATAGTTTGCTCTAAAACTATTCAAAGTTATGCACCTAGAAGAAAAAGAAGCACAAAAGTAATTGAACTGAGCCCTATGATTGGAAATAAAAGCCCATTAAATAATCAGATTAAAGAAAGTGATTATAATAGCTTTAGCTTAAAATTTTTGAAAAACATTTTTTTTAGTAATAATTGTAAAATAGACTATGGTTTTACCAAAACCACTGCATTTCTTATTGACACGTAGAAAACTTCTGCCTGAAGAACTTTGCTCTTTAAGAAGTAACTTAGTACTTCTTAAAACCCAAAGCTGTGAAATACTTAGCATATGTAAAGAGCATCTAATAAAAATCATAACCCACATTCAAACAATAATCTGTGCAGCAACAAGTCATTTTCTGTCTGGTTCTATAACAGCACTTTTCAGGAGAGCTGAAAGTGTTCATTTATCAAGCCTCTAGAAAGGAAGTAACAGGAATGTTATGTTTCCTAATAGAATATCAGAATAGAGAATTGAGCATGCTTCCTTTTGTATTCAATTATACATCTGAAATGGACTTTGACATTTACAAATGTCCTAACTACTCAGAAATCAGTTTGAAATGCACATATTCCATCATCCCCAATATCCCGTTTTACTATTATCTATTTTATGGAAGATCATGCCAAAAATCTTTATTGTGCTGATAGGTCTACTTTAAGACAAACCACATACCACATTCATTTTTCATCAAACAGCACAACTGGCTAAAACCTGGTAATAGCTAAAAAGGATATGGCATAGACAGCAACAGAATTATAATTCTTTTTATGCAAAAGAATGACCTTCTTTACTCACTAATGGAAATATTTTATGACATAACACTTTACCCTACTATGAATGCACTTCTTTCTTTCCTCTTTCTCCATCTATTCACACATGGGTAGTACACATGCTATCAACAATATGAACTCTTTTCAATTTACAGCACTGTAAAAATGTCCCTGCATTTCTTATTATCTGAGTTGATGGACTAATTAGAAACAGTCAAGGTTATATCTAGGTGTGCCAATAAAAAATGTTTCTAATTGGCCCTGAGACTGAAGATAATTCAATTACAAATCTTTTCCGTTTGATTCATTCTTTTCTTTTTCAGAAAGGATTATGTTGATAGGATTCAGGTAATGGAACTTGGTGGCTTAGGAGAAGCATTAAAACAGCCTTCCAGCTTTCAACTAATGTGATTAAGTTTTATGAAGTTTGTTTTTCTTCTTAAAATCTTACTGAGGTCAAGTGCTCATGTGATTCCCTTAGAGCAGGGTTGAGAAGTTGGGTGAGTTGAAAAGGTGTTACTAATCTCTTAAAATGTGCTTATTGAAGTCCTAAAAAGATTTGAAATACTCATTTCCCCATATCACAACACCTAAGTTAATAAATTAAAATACATAATTCTTCGCAATTAAATTTTTGTTACAGACCTTGAACTGAAATACTTCTACATAATGCACGTGTACAATGATTAGCGGACAAAGAGTGATTCAAAAAATAACAATAAATTCAGTTTAAAATTAAAACAACCTTTGTGTTGTCAGTAACCTAAACTTTTTATCTAGTTATTTACTGAGCCCATAAAAATAAAATGCATTATTTTCTCTTGCTTCCAAGGAAAGGTAAGCAGCAGAGATTTAACATTATATTTAATTTCACGCAGGCATTTAAAATTTGGCAAAGATATTAAGCAATATACATTGTCCAATATTTCCATTTTTGTGTGCAAAGAGCTTGAATTGCACGGTATCTTCTTTCCCCTTGAAAGATGAAAAAACAATGTATTAGGTTACAACTGGAACATTTTAAGATTTAGTATCCAGAAATTAAATGTATCATGAAACGATAGGTGGAGTTTAATGTACACCCTATCAGTGCGGGTCAGTGACCTGGAACATTTTCAGGATTAGTATGAATAGAAAGTATTTCCTTCTATTTTCTCTCCATATAGGAATCTATTTTAGTATCTCTCCCAGTAGGTCAAAGGCTCTTTCCAGTGATTCTAAATAGAAAAGAATTTCAGAAACCACATTATATTAATGAAGAACTCAACACAGAAAGTTATAAGAAATGTATGCTATGTTTGCATACAAACATTTATATATAATCTATCTATAATTATACATATTAACAATATGTGCCATATGACTTAAGAATCTATGTTTATGCTTATACATATCAGTTTCTCAAAAAAGATTAGATATTTAAACAGATGAAAAAGTAACCTATATCTGGATGTATTTGTAAAATTCTTAACTGAGACATATGTTGTAGATAAATCTGAAGGCAGGTATGGATATATTTCATGCCAAGCCCTTAAGTATTGGTTGTATTTATAGGAATGCTCAGTCTTCTGATTTTTATTACACATACTTTGTATATGATCACTAGAAATTTTATTAAACCAGTCATTCCTACAGCTTGATAATTACCTTTGAGTGAAAGAACGTACATATCTCAGTGGAATACCTCACTTGCTTTAGAGGAAATATTAATTGGAGTCAATTTTCGATTAGATAAAAAAATGTTGGGAAATTTTCTCATCTGGAAATCCCTTATCCCTATAATGGAGAACATTCTAATGGTTTGCCACATTAGGGCAACACATTAACTATCTCAGTGCAGGACCAGCCTGAAAAATTTGTAAACAGCTTTATATTTGAAAATACAAGGGTAGTAAAATAAGAATTTTAATTATATAATTTAAAAGTTGCCATTTACCAATTCTTGAAATCCCAGAGATAAAATAACATTTATTTTCCTTCTTAACTTTCAGAAGATTTCCAGTGATTGGTTTAATCATAATGCTAGTTTTTCAGGGATACTTGTAGGAAAGGTAACACCCAATATAACCTCAATTTTGATTTTAATTAGATTGAGAAAATTCATGCTTTTGTCTAAATGTTATATTATCTAACTAGCAAAGATAACCATGGAATTGATGGAAAGATGAAATAATAGTTGACATTTTTGTTTTTGAGACACAATCTCATTCTGTTGCCCAGGCTAGAGTACTATGGCATCAGCCTAGCTCACAGCAACCTCAAACTCCTGGGCTCAGGCGATCCTCCTGCCTCAGCCTCCCTAGTAGCTGGGACTACAGGCATGCACCACCGTGCTCAGATAATTTTTTCTATATATATTTTTAGTTGTCCAGCTAATTTCTTTCTGTTTTTTTTTTATTAGAGATGGGGTCTCACTCTTGCTCAGGCTGGTTTCGAACCCCTTACCTCAAGCAATCCTCCTGTCTCATCTCGGTCTCCCAGAGTGCTAGGATTATAGGTGTGAGCCACCTTGCCCAGCCATAAAAATCTTTTACTATTTATTATTTTTGCTCAACCATTAATACTTTAAAATATGTAAATAAAATATTATGAAAAACAAAGAATAACTCATAATGTCAGCAATCTTAAGAATTCTAAAGAATTCCAATTTGTTTCCAAATCCTGAAACTAAATATTTGTTGGAAATTAGAAACTCTAGGCCTGGATGAGTTCCAGAACTTTGTTTGTGACCTTGTCATGTTTTGTAAAGTAAAACATGACTCAAAATTGTTGTTAGTCAAACAAGGCCAGAGCCTGTGCACAATGACCATGGCTGGTTCATTCTGCTTCTTAGTTGTAAGGCTGACTGTACAAGCTAGAGTTTAATTCTGCTTTTAGATAATTTCTATCAGCTACCTTTGTGAAAGAATCATCTTTATTTATGTATTTCTGTACTACTGGTGTACTGACTGAGATGACTTGTCAAAATATTTCAACCTAATGCAAGCAATGACTATTTGGTTTTCTAGTTACAGACAATGAGACAATCTAAGGTTGTGATTCGAAGTTGGGTTACATTAATGTAAATGTACACTAAGTTCTTATCACTATTCATACAGTCATGAATCCCACTTCATATAAAAAAAAGTTATATTAGAGGTTGAAAATTTCTCTCTAAGATTTTCTAGATCTACTCTTTTAAAGAACTAATTGCAAAATTACATATTCCATCAAATAAAATTGATATGCTATCTATCGCCTTGGAAATTTTAACACTCCCAAAAAATGTGTTTCAATCAGACAGGGAAATGGAGAAACCAGTCATTTAACTTTGTTAACAGACCATTTTATAGTATATGTATAGTTTTTAACTTAATATGTAGTTTTTGACTGTATAGCAGAAAACTACAGTATATTATTTTATACTGTGTAGTTTATACTTCAAAGAGTCAATCTATGATTGAGCTTATTCACAATGGAATATTACTCAATTCTAAGAAACAACAGCGAGCTAGCACCGCTTATACTATCCTGGATTAAACTTAAGCCCATTATCCAAAGTGAGGTGACACAAGATCAGGAAAATGGGCTCCACATGTACTCGCCATCAAATTGGTAGTGACTGATTAAAACTATGGTGCTCAAATGGTGGTAGTGTTCACCAGGGATTGAGGGGGGTAGACCCACATCTTAGGGATGTGGTGAGCATTGTGGAGGGGAAGGGCATACCTCTAACCCTTCCTAGGGAGGGCCAAAGATATAAAATGTCAAAAAAAAAATCAAAATGTCAAAAAAAAAAAAAAAGAAAGCATTTATCGGTGTCTAGCAGGTGTGGGGAGAGGGGGAGGAGGGGCTGGTGTATACTTACATAATGAGTAGGATGCTCACCACCTGGAGGATGGACCCGCTAGACACTCTGACTGGTGGGGGGAGGTGGCAAGGACACTATATGTAACCTTAACAATATCTGTACCCCCATAATATGATGAAATAAAAAATTAAAAAAATACAAAGTGGAAAAAAAAAAGAGTCGATCTATGATTGAACTTATTTTGCTTGTATCACAAAATTTTAAATCATGTCTCTAGGGTAATTTTATTGGTGATCTAATGACTTTATAGGAGATTTAAACTGACTTAATGATTTTTAGAAAATTATACAAGATAATTTTCCTACCTTAGATTTTTCATTATAAGTTCTTCTATGCCAAAATATGTCTTTGAGTTTGAATAAAATAATATATATCCTTATAATGCATACAAAAATTATAAAGATATGTATAAAATAATACATATCCTTATAATCCGTAAAGTTTACAGCATAACAAATGTAAGCTGGTTTTATGGGATTTTTTTGGTCTGCATGTGCTCTTCTGGCATCAAGATTGGGATTTACTGGCATTTCATTTTGAAATATTTGAGATCTCACTCTATTCCTGGCTCAAACCTTCCACTTCCTACCCCACCCTGCTGCCCCAAAAAGCAAAAACAAAAACAAAAACTAGCTCTGTTGTTTTGTTCAATTTATTAGTTTTAAAATTATTATTCTTGGCCATTTCTAAACATTAACAGGCCTATTAACAACAGATGCAGGTACTGTCTTTGCAAATGTGCACTCCAAAGTGCACAGGATTGAGCATGGTCAGGAAATGTGGAGACCAGGTCTATTCTGGATTCTGTCATAGCTTACTTCTGTGATATTCATGGGTGGGTGTTCGTTACTTTGTCTACACAAGTGGATAGAGGAAGGACCTGTCAGATATCACTGGACAAGCAATGTGAATATAAATGGCCTTAAAACAATTCTAAGCTGTGTACATATTTTAAAAACGTATGACATAATTATATATTTTTTATCACTAAAACCTTTTGAGGTATGCTTATATCCATTTTATGGATGGAAAAGAAAGAAAATACAACTTGCCATTCTGAAGTTAAGTGACTTTCCTAGTTCCTTAACTGAGCACTATAAATTGGACCTTTTGGCTTTTAGTCCAGTGCTCTTTTTTCGAAATCATTCTGCCTTTCAAAACAAACTACCTTACATTTTAAAAACAGACTTAACAAACATACAGATTCTACCTTGGTTAAAAATTACTACATGTGGGTTAAGATAGAGCTGGGCATTTGAACTTTCAGTGCTAAAGATATTAGCATGTAACTTATATGAGTCTATAACAAACTACTGCTCTTGCAGAAAAAAAAAAAAGAAATCAAAATGTGAATTTGTGGTGGCTGTGGTCAATGAAAATGTGGTTTCTAACACTATGATATACAATTGAGAACAATAGTTTATTGTTATGATAGAAACATCCTTTTGCTGGATATTAACCAAGTGTCATTAGGCAAAAGCAATTGTGGAAGTAGTGGTAAGATGCTCACCTTGGTTAATGATTTGGAAAAAAAATCTCTAGAGATTTAAAAGTGGGTGCAGTATATCCGTTTCTTTTATTGACTTTGATGCACTATTGGAAATTGAAACTACTTCAGATGAATAAAAGTCAGTCTATCAAAGCATAATGGGGGAAAAAAAGGTTTGAGTGAGATTAGTATTTAAAGTATTCACAGCTGATAAGTAGTTTAAAATACAATAGTAGTAGATTGGTCTTGGAAGCTTTATTTTTAGGTTACACATGTTGGCCTTCATGAAACTATTTTAAAGTAATAGTCCTGTCATAAAATTAAATTATAGATTCTACTATTAGTATATTTAGATTCTCACATATTTGTTAAAGGATCATCATAATAGTGGCAACTGTCTGCCTTGCAATAGCTAGCAAGAAAGAATAAAAGATAAGAGAAAATTCCATCTTTTTTTATTTTATTTTTTTTTTGAGACAAGAGTCTCACTCTGTTGCCCAGGCTAGAGTGCCATGGCATCAGCCTAGCTCACAGCAACCTCACATTCCTGGGCTCAAGCAATCCTCCTGCTTTAGCCTCCCGAGTGGCTGGGACTACAGGCATGCACCACTATGCCCAGTTAATTTTTTCTATACATTTTTTTAGTTGGCCAATTATTTTCTTTCTATTTTTAGTAGAGACGGGGTCTTGCTGTTGCTCAGGCTGGTTTTGAACTCTTGACCTTGAGCGAACCTACCGCCTAGGCCTCCCAGAGTGCAAGGATTACAGGCATGAGGTACCACGCCCAGCGTTATCATTTCCTTTAAGTTTGCTTAAATTCACTTTATAATAAAAGTGAATAATTATAATAAACAACTCAGAGAAATAAATTATATTTTAAGTTCTTACATTTCATATATGTATTCTTTTTAGGGAATTATAAATTAAGGGAATTTTGTTAGATTGATTTGTTCCTATTAATACTTTTTATTTTCTTTAAGTATAAGATAAAATATGCATTATTAAAATAATTCACTTAGTCTTGAAATATTGGTAAGACAACAAGATGCAGTGGAAAATATCTTAAACAAGCAATCAGAAAACCTGGGTTCTCCTGGTTTTTCTGTTGTGTGCAAATATGACCTGAGAAAATCACTTCATCTTTGGGAGCAAACCACCTGAACTTAAGTATAACACCTGTTATTCTTTGATACCTATGATTTCCTTCTGCAACAAAATCCGGTGATTGTGTGATATACTTCCATAAGCAAGTTAATATTTTGTGTGCTGAGATTAAATTTGTAGCAATTTTCTAAAGTTGTCTAGTGGTCTATTATAAATATCATGAGGTGAGTGTTAACTTTCCACAGAGTAGATCACAGTTTTGCCCCCAACTCTCCGAAGTTAATTTTATAATGTTAATTGGCAATTTTCAGGCAGAATTATAACTGTGGACCTGATGGTGCAGAAAGATCTATATACCAACATATACTTAAATATGTATAGAAGTACACACTAGAGGTATAAAATCCTTAGGATAATGGAGATCGTTAGCAGTCCATTCTTGACCCCTGTGATTCTAAAATTTACCATGAAACATTTTAAAACTGATGACATTTCAAACCTTCCTTATGTTCCTTCAGTAGTTAATGGGTGGCCTTAGACATTGAGGCAATCAATTTGGCAGCTCAACCTACAACTACGTAATTTTAACTATTAATGAAATATGTCATTACTTTCCTCTTCTAAAACCTAGAAACAGAATTATTTTGTGTTGGCTTTTAAAGAATAATCAATGTTGAGGAAAATTACTAATATATGACTTTTTAAGTTATGTGTCATAAAATATAAAAAATGATTTCATATTTTTCTTCATTACTTCTATTTTACTCAAATATTCTCTATTAATTAGAAAACTTTTTTTTTTAGGTTTCAAATATAACTCCATGGTAGGCTGCTTGCATTCCCTGAAACATTCTATCTAGCTCTGTGAAATATTTTAATATACAAATAAATATTAGAAGCCTCTATAGCATGTATTGGGAATAAAAACAAAATAGTGTCCACTTAACAATACCTTGGATCATCAAGGAATTCACTTTGGTCCTATTCCTCCTGGCCTCCAAATTACTATATCTGCCTTCTGTGGCTTGTGTCTTCTCTGGGTTGTGCTTACTCTAATATGAGTACAGATGTTTTTCCTTTTATATCCCTGGGTAATCATGAACACAAGGCTAATGCATGTAGCAGAATTTTACTGAAGGTTTGAAGGTGCAGAGGAGGATTTCCTTCAGCAAAAGACTAACAATAAAATATTGGACAGCCCCTGTCTTTTGTAAACGGTGCTAGTTATCACTTCTCACAGTCTATTGTTTCTGAAAGGGTTGTGTAGGCCTCCCCCTCTTCCTTACATTCTCTTTGTTCCCTCCTCATTCCCAAAGCTCTCCATCATTCCTGGACCTTTCTCACATTATCACAGATGGTCAGAATTTAAGGATTGATGGAGAGAAAAGAAATCTCGAAAAAGGCCTCCGTTGTTTGTCAGTCAGACTTTATGAAGAATTGCAACATCATTCAGGAAACCCCGGCAGCTCGGCTGGGCAAGCCCTCAGGAGTGGGCCTCCACGGATCCCTACCCTGGGGAGTCCACCGTCCTCGCTACTCAGCTACTCTCAGGAGTCCCTTCTACGTTGACGGGTTCAGCTCCTGCTCAGCTACCCTCTGCCCTCTACTTTCTTCTCTAGCTCATGACTTCTGATGGCTTCTTACTGACTTCTTGAAAGAGTTATTTTTTTGTTTGTTTGTTTGTTTAATTTCCACTCTAATTTCTGTGGGCCACCCCAAACCCCAGCGTGAATCTGTTTTATACTCTCATGAAAGAAAGTGTAATTAAGTCAGTCATTTCCAATGACATACAGTGCATCTCTCTTTAAGAGAAACTTCTTTCAAAGTTACTTCATAGACTTTATTTACTCCTCATGTCCGGCACTTGAGGCTGCCTTGGGATGAGCTCTGATACCAGTTCCATGCAGTGCCATAATCATACTATACAAAATGTTGCAATACGTGCAAAAGCTTTTGAGTGTTTTGCTTAAGGGGCAATGACTGAGATGTTACTCAATGTTTTATGGCTCTTCTTCCACTAAAGTCTTATTGGATTGTTCAATTATACGCTTAACATATTCATATCTAGACTCTTCACTCTAAAAACACTAATACCTAGAAAAAATTATACATTCATAAGATATGATGCTTTTTCTCATTTTTTGAGGAGATAATTTTAAAGTTTTATGATTTTATGAGTAGCAGCATACTACATATTTATACAAATTTACTAACTGCATAATTTGCTATGTTTCAGCAAATAGTTATCTTCTTTAATATCTTTTCAAGGGTACCTTTTTAGAAAATTATCTTTAGAAAAAAAAAGTATTGTACATAAACTGACTTTAGAAAATAAAAATGAACTAAGATTTTTAAATAAATATTTACCCAGCAAAATCTCAAAAATATTAATTCTCACATTTAGAATAGTAATAAGAAAAATTAAAATTAAGGGATGAATGATATGCATTTATATCATAATGTCTGTGTCAAAATAGAGCTTTTAGAAAATTCCCAATGAAAATTCAGTAAATATAAATCTTCATGCATCACTATAAACTTCTGAGTAAACCAACTGACAAAAAATTAATTCATGGAGTAACTGAACAAAAAGTAAGAAAACTATTAGAAACCATGTCTCACTTTAAAATACTGATGATTTACTGATAAAAAAAATCTTTGCAGAGAATTATAGGAGTCCCACAGCCATCTATACATGCAAATTCATAGCATGAGCTTTGCAGTTTTGCCATGTGTTATAGGCAGTCACTTGATAGAATTCAGAATTATTTCCCCTGAAAACTCTATAATTGGACTATTTTAATTTATAAGTAACAAATTTTTGTAATTTTACAATAATTTATCTAGTAGGTTAATAGGAAATAGCCCTGAGTCATTTAGAAATGAAAACTGAAGATATACTTACATTTCCAAGTGAGTCTGGAGCCCATGAATAAAATTCTCACAGTTCAGCAACGAGCAGTAGGTCTGAGACTTTGATCTCTAGGTAAACTTTATTAGATCAAGAGTGTCTTCCTAGGGGATTTCTAATTATCCAGAGATGTTCTGTGAAATTAGATATGTTAAAGAATCAACATAATTGGAGAAATTTCTACCTAACCTCATGCCAATAAAATCATTTTAAAAAGATTTTTCACATTTTCCAAACTTATGAGTATTTTTTACTGCTCTAACAATTCTGTGAACCATGTGTTGTTTCTATTTTTTCCAGCTGTAAAGAAAATAGCTTACAAAAGAAACCTATGTTTTGTTCAGGCTCTCCCTCCCCATTTCAAAACCAGACAAGGTATATAACCCTAAGAAGAATTAATTGATTAAAAAAAAAACATGCCATAAGTCTCTACGTGTTTTAGCAAAAAGAGATTTGACACTGAGACCCAAATTAAAGGGCTGGTAAAGAATATTATTTAAAGAAACACTGAGAAGGGAAAGAAAGTAAATTCACTTGGGAATGTGGTTCAAAAATGTTGCCAACTGCATCTGGTGATCATATGCCAAATTGCTCCTATACTGTGAAAAATCACTTGCAATTGATCATGGTCAGTTATTTAGAAATGTTCCCTTGATTTCTGAGTTATCCTTTGAAACTTACTCTAGAACAAATTGCTTGTTCTACTGACCGGATCATGTGCTTTTCATGTTATATTCAATCTTAAAGAAGTATTTTTTACCATCATTTACCTTGTGATAATACAGCTTTTCATCAGCCAGCATGAAAGATATTTTCTTGGTCCTTCAACTGAATGTGGATATGGTGTCAGAAGGGAGAAGTACTTTGTGTTTTTTGTATTGTGCACCTCATTTGTCACACGTAAAGATGATAATTCACTCCTTATTTCTCCAATTGGGGACTTTAAATTAGGATTATGCTTTGTCTTCTTGCTCCTTTGTTTCCTGCAATTCTTAAGCACCTCTAGAAGAAAATTGGGTCGCTTGTTAGATTGAGTTGAAGAGCCTTAGGGATCCATTTCTCAAGGAAGTCTGTTGGGTCTCCCTCTTCTACCCCTTCAGGCAGCCCAGTAATTCTGACATTCCAGTTCAAGACAGTATCTTAAAACTATTCTTCCTGTCTTAGTGCAATGTGTAGGTTTCATTTTAAACCACTTCTTTACTACTAGATTAAGTTTAACTGTCTGGGAGTATTATTAATATTTGGTATTCTATATTTCTTACTTTAAAGTCAAGGTTTGCTGCTTGTTAATTTTAGTTCAAAAGAAAAAGAAAGAAAACAAACATCAAACTCAAAACCAACATTATATCATAGATCTCATAGGCAATACATTTTTTTCTCTCCAAAGATTTGTTATTTTCTAGAGTGTCTTCCTTGAAAATATTTGACAAAGGTGTGTCTCTAGCCTTGCCCCCTAAGCTTGCCTCCTATAGTTTGAAATTATTCCTCTAAAAAAATAGCTTCCTTGAGTTTTGGTCTTTCTAAACTCTTTTCTACAGAATAAATTATACATTCATCATTTGGCCTTTCAGCCTTTCAAGTGCCATATTCAGTAGCAATATTTAGGGTATCATTAATGTGCTATAATGATACATCTTTTGGCTGGCTCTACCTCTTCTCTTCCTTCACCTCCATTTGCAATTTTTAGATAGATGGTCACAGAGGTCAATTTTCCAACTCTAAGAATCTTTGCTTTATCACTTTTTCTTAAAGAATGCATGATAATAATCTATTTGGACTTATATGGAATTTTTGCATTAATTAATCTACTTCAAAATAAGGTTATTTTACCTGACAATATAAATGTGCTTTAATTACCTGAACAGAACTACAGTCAGATCTTTGAATCACTATAGATTAAAACATCATTTCACAGCCAAACAGAAACATGTTCCCAATCACTGAGCTTGAATTATTGTTATGTAGCTTGAGGCTTGTATTAAAATCACTGAATAATTGCAATCAGATTATTATAATCAAGTACAGGAACAGTAATTACAGGTTACAGTCACATTAAGCTGCCCTGGAAGTCCTATATTCTGATCATATGCATATTAAAAGTTTATGTTAGTGATAAAATTAATGAACAGGATTGTAAGCACTTGTCTGTAGGAAAGATGTCACACATTTTACTGTATAGGGAGTTCTGTTTTCACATCAAGGACAACTGTGTGCTTACATTACTTTTTGTTCTTTCTTAAGTTAGATTATAGAGAAAACAAATTAAATCCATTTTTTACAATCTATTAATAGTTGGTCTACCATTCAACTTTAAAAAATTTACCACATTTTCTTATGGTGATTAATAGTTTGTACCCACTTCATTTTATTGATTTAAAATTACAAAGAAAACTCTATGTGACTTTTGTGGGAAGAAGTTGTGTTCTCAATGAACTATAATCTCCTAAGTCATAGGTAAAAGGGAAAGTTTTCTTTTAATTCCCTAAGATCAAAACTAGGAAAGAAAAAGAAAAAGAAAACCCAATCTTTATCAAATCATATTATCTTATTTTGAAAAGACATAAAATGAAAAAATATACAATATTTACTGAAGTAGAGTACTACAGACAGCTATCCTTGTTGTGTTAGTATTCTGATGAAAAGACCAACCCTGTTTTAACTTTAATAATCTTGTCCTTTGATTCAAACAATGAATGTGGCATAAGGAGATATGAATTTTATTTTGATAGGGTCTAAAATTAGAACTTGAAACCAAAAGAAGCTGGAAAGCCCTAGGGGTCCAATCACAGGGAAACAGCTCCTGCACACATGTGCCAACCACTGAATCATTTTATTACATTTTCTGATTCACAGTGGAAATGGGAACAAGAATGTACATACGGCTACAGAATATAAGTATATAGCATATGATTGGGTAGGGCAGTTATAGGCAGAAGATATGGAAAGGTTTAATGTGTAATGCGACTTCCAAAGAATTTCACTCTGGTTCCCTATGCAGATGTATCACCGAGGATAACTGTATAGCACCAAATGAGAATAAATAGGAAATGACATTTTTTTATGGACAAGATAGCCCCACAGACAAGGAGACGAATGCTGTGCCAGTTTCATGGACTTTCTACAGCCACTATGACAGACAACATAAGCCAGATAAAAGGCCAACCAAACACCCAGATGCTGTTGTTGGAAAATTACATACTGGAGCTCAGCATCTGGGTTTCACAGCTGCCAAGTTCACCCCATGGGTACCCACAGTGCTTGGCTCAGATACTGGGCCGGAGAGAAGGGGGGTGGACATCATGGAACAAACCGATCTTCACAATGAACAAGAAGATAGAGAGCCAAGCATGTAATAAAATAGTATGAACCTGCCAATATGGCTTCACATGCATAAAACTGCACTTATGTGTTCCAAACATAATGCTGAGCGCAGGTTTTTCCTCTTCGGTGTAGACATGATTTAGGAAACATAATGGTAACCTAAAATATTTTGTACGCCCTTAATATTTTGAAATTAAAAAACAAAGAAACATAATGGTAAACATATAGTTACACTCTCTTACTAAATGAAAGGTGTCAGCCATAAAAGAAATTATAATCATAATTCGACAATGGATTGCAATGCCCTACCTTTACATCTAGCTAAAAATACCTATGGGGATAGCTAAACAGAATGAGGAGAGGCATTTGGTATAAGAGCCTATATCAATGGAGTAAAAATGCACCAAATCAATATATAAAAACAGCATGAAAAAATCCAAGATGGCAACAGGGTAATGAAGTGAGTATTACAGCCTCCTCTGGTTTCACCTCGAGATTCTAAAGCTCTGTCAATTTATAGCAAACATGCACTTCACCGTAGATTAAGGAATCTGCAGCAATATAGAGATATGATGAGAGAATATGATGAGAATCTTCCTCCCTGGCTTATGAAGCTTACTGTGTAAATTTTAATCAATAATCAAAGAAAGTAAATAGATTAATATTTTTCTAACCAATGCATTTGTTTTCATTATGTTTTCTTTTTTCTTTTCTAATTTAGTGCTTTGTTGTCTAGCTTCAGAATTATCTTAGAAATATTTTATATACATCTTTATTTTCAGACTATTTTGGCCAAAAATATATATATTTTGACTCATTATAGGTCAGTAGATAGGACATCATGTCATCACATCTATATTTTTACATATTCTATTTTTAAGGAATTAAGCTATTATCAGTCCATTGTATGAAACAATAAATGAGAAGTAACAGTGTATTTGACTATATATAACTAAGGTCAAAAATATTCATTAAACTTCTAATCATAATGGACATTGTTGCTTATTATTTGTTCACATGCTGTTTTCTGAAGTTTTCTTGTTAAAATAATTATGCGGCTCTCCAATTCTATTTATTTTAATAAATTACATTTAAATAATTCGTTCAAGCACATTAGTGTCTCTGATTTTTTTAAAAAACTTTTAAAAATGTTTATATGATTTTGTGTAAGGAGGAGTGGAACATAGACACGTATTGCTAAATACACATGCTTATCCATCCCACTTCATTTAGTAACTCAGCTTTTCCATACTATCAGGTATTCTAATTGCAATTGAAATAACAATGTTGATGAATTAAAACTCTTCTTATGTGATCCCATAGCTGTTAAACTGCTTGTAATTGCCAGCTTAAGCCAATTGTACTCTGCAAGGGAAAGCATTATGTATTCACTTTTCATCATTGTACCTCAATTGCTTAGCATCTTGCCCCTGTGCCTGACAAGTCATAGGAGCTCCATGTATTTCTGATAAATAAATATGTCAATGACTTTTTAATTAAAGATAAGCACAATTATTTATCTCATTTTTTATGAAATCTTATGGACCTCCTTGGGTCTATAATTATACATTAAAAATAGTTCCCCAAAGCAGCAGTTCTCAAACATTTCAGTATTAGGACTTGTCCATATGCTTCAAAAATATTGAGACTTGCAAAGAACTTTTGTTTAGATGAATTATATGTATCAATGGTTACCATATTAGAAATTAAAACTGAAAAATTTTGAAAATATTAATTTATTTAAAAATAATAAATTCATTAAGTCTTAGCAAATTATGCTTTATAAAAACAATTATATTTTCCAAAACAAAAGATAGTAAAAAGAGTGGCATCACTTTATATTTTCACAAAACTTTAATGTCGGGCTTATAGAAGATAATTAAATTCTTACATTTGCTACTTTAAATAAGGCATATGAAAACAACCTATCCTCCTATAGATATATAGTTGAAAAAGGGAAGACCTTGTGAATACCTAAAAGAATCTAAGAGATCCTACAGTCACTCAAATCCCACTCTGAGAACTGCTGCCTCAGAGAATCTGTATTCAAATCACACTAAAATTGACTCAGCATTTCATTTTGTATTAACTGAATAAAAACTTACAGAGCAGGAGCTAAAAATTATTTTGTAAAGCTTCTCATAAATAATTAACTATTTTCAATATAGACTTTTTGGCTATAGTGATAAACGAGTACTGCAAAATTCTGAGATGACTTTAAATAATTATGTAAGCAGTTATCAAAATAGTTTGAGTTAATGAGTGGCAAGTATTGCAGGTGAACTAGTAACTTATTTATTGATATAGGGTGTGTGTGTGTGTGTGTGTGTGTGTGTGTGTGTGTGTGTGTGTGTTATAGATACTTTTGAGGGACTATTAATGGAAAAATTTCGTTTATAGTCTTAGTAGTATCATTCAGAATTTTTAATTTAAATGATCTGATAGTTTTTCTGTCCAGGAAAATGCACAAAGAAGACTGAGTAAGCAAACTAGTGATGTTAAAACAATTGATGGATACATATATGCATATTAATGTGAAAGGTGAACAAATAGACTATGCACTATGATTGCTTTTATCATAAACAGTGATTATTAGGAATTTACTATTTGCCCTGATTATATACATATTTTCTCATATATAAATATGGGGCCAAAGATCAATTTTATAAATCAACTATGCATAACTTCATGTTAATTCATTTGACAATTATTCATTTGAACATGTCTTATGTATCAGACACTATGATAGGTTCCAAGGATAAAATAATAAGAAAGACAAAGTGCCAGAATTTGTGAAGATTATATTATAGTGAAAGGAAACAGATAATAAATGATCAAATAATAAATTATAAAATGTCACTAAAATCAAGTACCATTTTACATTAATTAGTTTGACAAATGTTAAGAAGTCTTATGATACTATTAGAGATGCTATAAGCTAAAAAGATATCTTGAGTAAGGCTGGTAGCACTGACAATTGGAAGATAATTTGTTTTTGCCTTGTAAAGTTGAACATAACCTAAGACCCATGTACTATTCCTAGTACATACTCAAGACAGACTCTTGCACATTTGCACCAAGACTTGTGCACATAAATGTGCACAACACCACTCTTAATAATAGCAAAAGATTGGAAACTACTATAGACAAAAATAGGAAAAACAAATTTGGTGTGTGGAATATTATGCAGTATAGGAAACAAATAATTACAGCTACCTGTAACGACATGGATAAGATGGACTTGAGTGCAAGAAGTGGGTCACAAGTTATTTCATTCAGCATAAAGATTTTTATAAAGTCAAAAACAATTTTAATTAAAAAATTGTTGTTCGAGTATAAGTGTGTGTGTAAGCAAGATGAGAAACACAGATTTTAGGATAGTGGTTAACTCTCTCTGAGGAAAGCAGGAAGATAGAAAGAGAAAGAAGCTATTGTTGGAACTTATTTTTAATGTTTTAGATGTAGGAGTTGGATATTGAGTTCAAGAGTGTCCATTATATCTTGAACAAATGACTGAATGAAAGAGTGAAAATGAGAACCATGCAAGGACCAAAGATATAATACAATTATAATTAATTCAAATCTGCTCTTGAGGGATGTATGTGTGTGTGTGTGTGTGTGTGTGTGTGTGTACACGTACGTGTATTTTTTTCAGGGAGTAGTAAGTGATATGTCACAAAGAAAAATATAACAGGATATAGAGATAGAAGCTTACTGAGTATTCTTTTATACTGGATATTCTTATGCATGGGTACTTTTGTATATCTAAACACATGCAATTTACATAGTAAGACAGCTCTGTCTCTTCTCAAGTTACTGTATAATCAGCATTATGCTGAGTGCCATGCTGCCATATCTGACAGTGCAGTATAGTGAAGTGAAAATTATGAACCTAGCAGTCAGACAAGTGTGGCACAAAAGTGAGTTATACTATGTGTTGTCTGGTTAGCCATAACCAAAAATCTTCTACTGAATTTTGTTGTGTTTTTACACAATACTGTACCTTTATTTTTAAGGTCTTTGCAATGAACAACCCTGATAAAATCATCGTGTTTCTGATAAGGGTGTTTTTGAGGCTGTTTTTAAATTGCACAGCATTTTCTTTGTGGGAATGCCATGGAGGAAAAAAACATCCCAAATAATTGCAACAACAGGAATACTTCCATGTTCCTGAGCAATCTGAATTTTATTTTAGAGATAAAGTAAACTATGCAACTAAGGTTTTGTTTTGTCTTGTGTTAATTATCAAAATGCATAGTGCTTATTTGGGGGATCTATATGCATCAAATATGTATCATGAATTAATTTTTTATAGCAAACATATTTCCATCTCATATCTGTTAACCTTTCTCTTTCTTTTTGCCACAAATTTAATGTATTTTATTTTACTGTTTTCTGTTAAATCAATCTCATTTCTTGATTCCAAAAATATAATTACATGGAAAATAACCAACTAGTTTATTGTTTATTATGTCTGGAATAAAAAGCTATTTTTTTCTCTTCCCTCCATCCAACCATTGTGCTATGAGACTATTATTTTGTGTGTGTTCATGTGTGTGTATGTGGGTGTGCCCCCCCCAAGAGGTGTGCCTCAACTAATCAATTAATGTAACTAAAAATAGGTTAAACAAAGGCTTGGTGTGATATGAAAATGTATCATTTGTCTAGGAGTATATTTGTACAACATAGACTGTCAATCTGTATAGAAGAAAGAGAGAATTAACTGTAAATAAAACCTTAGCTAACATATAACTGATGGAATTTGTATTAGTCTTCTTAGTACTAAGAAACTAGCACAGAATGTCTTCACAGAAAGGCTTAGAAGTTCCAACACTGTCCCTAAACACAGATAATATAGAGATGTTTCAGACATGACAACAATTTTTTTCAGTAAATCTGCAAATAATAATCATATTTATGTCCTGTTTCTGAAACAGTAAAATAATTTTTCCCTACACTTCACCAGAAAACACATTCTCCATCTCCAGCTTTTCTTTCACAAATGATAATAGCAATACTTTACATTTTAAGAACACCATTATTTTTCTTTATAGTGCTTTCTTCCAAAGAGCTCAAAGCATTGCAAAGTGCTCTTAAAAAAGTTATATTCATGTTTCCCTTCCTTTGATCCCTATGATGAAATGCAACCACCTCTGTGGTGAAATACAGCCACTGCTTATGACAGTGAATAACAATTCCATACAATTCACAAGAAATAACATACCCAATTAAAACTGTAAAGGGGTCTTAGAAAGACAGACTTTAATTAGAGAAGCTGGAATGTAGCCAAGCAAAAAAAGTACCATGAAAAGTGGTCATGACCTCATTTTAACACTCTGCCTTATTCAGAAGACCACATCTAGAGTAGCCCATTGCATCAGGCTGACTTGGGGCACTGATTGATTCAGTACTGAATAAATGGGAACAATGTCACATACTTAATCATCATCTGCATTTATCAAAGCGGTAGAAGATTTTCCTTGGCGAAACTCCTCCATCAGTTAACGACCCTGTACATGTCCATTCACAGGTCATGGAACAAAACCAAGTCTACTCTCACCTTTCTTAACTATTTTTTTGATAATATGTGTACTATCAAGTACAAAAATCACACAAATTTTTACATAACATTGTAAGACTGAAAGCCAAAGGAATTTCAATCTACACATTAGGCATTCAAAGACAACCGTCTTCAATTCTGATAATTAAAATAAAAATTCTACAAATGTGAAAATCTAAATGTCACTAATTTCTCAATTCAATCATCCAGACTCATTAATTTGATATCTATAATAGGTGGAACAGCAGGGCATAAAAAGTAAAAACAATAAAGAAAAAAAGAAAAGAAAGATGAGCCTCATATTCCACCACTTCTTTTAAACACAATTCAATAATAATAATATTTTATTTAGAGGAAGTTCCTGAGCTGTTTTTCTAAGTAATAAGTATATATTAGAATCTAATAAGAATACAAAATTCTGTGTTATTGGATTTTTGATATTATATGGAGGTTTTATGCCACTTGTATGCCAGAGATTATTAGGAAATAATCAGTTTTTATGTATTTTTTTCTTGCATGCTTCCATGACATATTCCTTATCTAGCATCTTGGCCCACAACAATTACTTCTATAATTCGTCATTCAGCAATTGCTTTCCTGCCACAATGGAAGAATGGGCTGAGAGTATCCGTGGTTTACATTCATCTCCATTGTCCCAAATATGTGACTATATTAACATTAGCCATTCATCAGCAATCAAATCTTGTGTTTATATTATGCAAAAGTGGGCTCAGATTTACATTTAAGTTTTATTTCTTAAGAAGAACAATTTGAAAGTACCGGTAGCTTAAAAAGTTTGAAGGCAACTATGCTGTCAACTCTTGTATAATTAACATTATTGACTTTATAGAAAGCTATTTTTTCCCCTTTCCCTCCAGCATTCTTTTGCTTTTCAACCTGTTAATAGTACTGGCTTTCCTGGGTTCAGGAGATCCCGATCTGCATACCCCACTCCCACCAAAAATCATGCATGTGACCCAGGTTTGGCTGATATTAGGTTCTCTATTTCCTTTTGGACAAGCTGTGAGGATGTAGTCTCAGTGTTATTGGCATTCGTAGTCCCTGCAACACAAAACAAGTCTTCCAAAGGCAAAGAGATGTAAAGACAAGGAGTGACAGCACGAGGACACTGAGAAGTCCCTGAATTTAGGCTGCAGTGAAGCCGACCATATCCACACTTTTCCATGGTTGGTTGCCCAAGGCAATAGATCCTTTTCTGATAACTTGAATTGGGTTCTTATCATGCGAAGCCAAAGAACACTGACTCGACTATGAATTTTCTGTGTACTATGTATGGCTGGACATGGTGCTAGAGCAGGGAACACAGAGCTGGGCTGCAGTGTTGCGCAATGTCCTCCCTGCCGTCATGGAGTTAACACTCTCCCAAGACAGGTAAACGATGAACAAATAAACAAATATGCAAAAATTAATGATAAAATGAGACACATTAAGAAGAAAATGAACATGATGCCAGGATAGTGAAAAACAAGGGAACACATTTAGAAAAAAAAGTGGTCAGAGAAACTCTTACTAGGGAGAGGTTTTGCAGGCTAGACCTAGCAGATGTCACACAAAGTGACTTAAAGAATAACTTTTTCATTCAGGTATTTTTCAAATGTAGTTTTAGTCTTTTAAAATTTTTACTGATTTTTCTGATTAAACAGCAATGATACATAAAACTGATAATTAACCCTTCCAGGCTGCTGTCCCAGTTGTCACTGGACGGATTTCACATCTTTTATTCCATGTAACCTTCAAAATTCTATATAGTTAGAATTGCTATCATAATTTTACAGATGAGGAAACAGATGCATGCAGATATTAAATACTAGGTAGTAGTCAGAAGAGACGATGTTTGATTGCCACAAGTCTGAATACAGTTTGTGTTCTTCACCACTATCTTATTAGAAAAGTAAACCAAAGTGGATGCTAATTTCAAATGTTTCACGCATGCATTACATAGAAAGAAAATAGTCCCTGTTCCCTTAGTTTCATCTCTTTCCATTGAGATCAACATTCTTGAGCATTTGTTGCATTCATTATTTTCCTATATATATAAAACCATGCTTTTTAATATCCTATGATATTATACATACCACATACTTCCTATGACATGCCTATAATTTACTTTCTCCCAAAGGATATCCTTGACATAGTTACATTTTATGTTAAAAAAACAAATTTTATTCTACTTGAATGTTTTTTTCTAAATGTGCGCAGAATTCTACACAATCAGACCCTTCTTTCCTATTATGGTTTCATATACTTTAATTCCTACATTCTTGAAATTATTCTATAATCCTTTCTGCCTCCTAAATTATCCTTTCTTAGCCAGCTTTTGCCTACTACCTGAGCATCAAGAGGCAAGTTTACATAAGAGCAACAATACTTTGGAATTTACGTGAAGCTTTTCAACTATTAATAGAAAAGACTACCATCCTCCTCTATTCCCCATCTTTCCTGGCCTTCCCATTATTACATACACGGGAAGCAGGTCTATGCCTTAAGCTCTTAGATAGCATGAATGCAGAAAGTAAACAGAAATCCTAATTATTTACAGAGTTCTACTGCATGGCACTCAAACACACTGGGCCCTAGATATTCAAGGGTAGGTGAGGTTAGTGGGGTTTCAGGCCTCAAAGAACTCAATATGAAGGCAGAAGGGAATACCATCTTGCAATTTGTGTTATTTTGCCTCTTGTAATTAGTAGAACTAAGGAAAAGAGGAATGAAGGACAATGCCACTACTCTTTCTTTCACCTTTGTTATTTCATGACTGGGTGTAAAACCACTGGCAAAATATCTTTAAACAATGGTTGAGGGAAATCTGAATTTTCCTTAGCTTCACTTAAATCTATAGAGCTCTTCCTATGTTAATAATGAGTTCACTTTTGAGGAAACGTTGTTTTGGCTTAGGCCAAACCGAAAGTTCTTGGAAGTTGGTTGAACAGCATGTCATTAAGTATAAAAATTTATTGCAAAGCTCTCAAGTTTCCATTAAGGCAATGCAGAGACTTGACTGCCAGGAAGAAAGACAATTCACAGAGTGCTTTAAGATGAGCACAGAGTGCCAACCAAAGCAGAAGTCTTCAGTATCGTTTTCCTCACAACCTCGAATCATTATAGGCTTCAAGATTATATTTGTTACTCAGCTTGTGAGATGCAGCCTGTAGGTTAAAAAAAAAAAAGTGTCAGTGATGACTTCCATCGCTCTCACTGTGACTATTTGAAATCTTCACAGGTATGAGGTCCTTTCTCAGATTATTTTTTTTTCCCATGAACTCTCTGGAACCACTTATTTCATTTTTTTTAAAGGCAAGGTAACAAGGAACATATCACTTCATATCTATATTGTCACATGCAGCTTCTTTGATAAAACTACCACAAAAAGGAGAAGTACCCCCACAAATGTATCCATGGCTTCAGAGGCATCTTATAGTACTTCAATGTTCCATGATATGAGCTGATTTTTCCAACTTGGTCCTGACCTTCTTGCCATCTAAATATCCCTTTATCTATTTTAGTACTTTATTAAACTCTTATTATATGCCAGGCAAGAGTATGCACACTATCTTCTTTTAGTCTCACAGTGAGCATCAAGTAAGTAGCATTATTATCTCCCTTTTCTCAGATGAGAAAACAAAAACAGCAGGATGACCCTCGCTGCAAGAACACACAGTTATCAAATGGAAAAACAAGGATATAAACCCAAAGAGTCCAAAGTCCACATATGTGATCCAATATGCCAAGTGCCTATTAAAAGTTTACACAAATCTACATCTACCCAGAAAGTACGTTACCTTCTGAACATGTCCAGGGGAAAAAAATAAATCTTTTACAATACCTTACATGTAGAAGTTCTTGGGACAAAAAGTGGTTTATTGTTATTTGCATAGCCCAGCTAAATGAAACTGGAATTTTAAACACAAAATCACTATCATTTGATCAAATACTCATCAGTGAAGAAAGGAGTGAGTGGATTTTCTAAATGACCATAGCTACTTCTCTGGTCTTGGGCCTCAGTGCTGGCATGGGTAAAATAAAACAATGGCAGGAATTTTGGTTGCAAAGACCCTTTCCAAACCTAATTTTCAAATTTTAAATCAGATTACTTTAATTTCATAGAACTTGACAGTCTTACAGCCCTATTCCTAAATCCACAAATAGCAGCAGTCATAGAGTAATGCTCTAAGGGATTAAGTTGTACCCACTCATACATTCTATGGGTATGAGTTTACCAACCCGTATTAAAGACTAAGATTATTGCAGATGTTAGAATTGGTTTCTATAAGCAAGTACAATCAGAGAGGTAGAGGCTGTCTCTATTACGGTAAGAAATAATGAACCAACCTGGATTCCGTTTCTTTCACTTACTGATTTTCAGGTTTGTTTACTATGTGTCAAACACAACTTAAAATTAAAGTAATAATTTAGAAGTTATTGCTTTAAAGCTAAGGAAAAAAGGGTCTCTGCAGGGAAGTGTTTCCCTAGAGTCTTCCTAATACTGATTAACACTAGTTTTTGAAATGTTAATTAGTTTTGAGCTTAACAGCTAGTCATTGTCTAAAAGGGCATGGAGCAAAACTTTTCAAAGTATGGACTAAAGAGTATTTAACTCCTTAATGCCAAGCACTGGCCATTTACTCCATTGCTGACCACTGAACCATGAGAATGCCAGGACTGATTAGCTGTGGTGATTAGCAGGCTTGACATTAGAACCAGAATCACTTGTCATTGGCTTACATTGACAGACTACCTACAGAAATTTCTAACTTTTAGCAGTGCAATGCATTCCATCTAGTAGTATTGTGAAATGTATATTTTTAAAAATTTTATAGAGTATGAATAGATGTAATACAATGTATACAATTTTTGAAATACGTTCTAAAATTACTTTGCTATATTTCAGTGTTTGTCTTTGTCATTTAATTGATATAATAGTAGAAAATAGAGTTTTTTTATTTCTTAGACTGTATCTTAAAGATCATATTTATTACTCCTTCTAAATCTGTGCCATCTATATTTCACACTTTCCTATTGTTCTCAGTAGAGTAAGACACTCTTAAAAACATTCACAAAAAACTTCATAAAGAAGGGAAAATATGTCTTTATACAAAAGATTTGCAATCTGGTTAAGACAGTGGAAATCAGGAAGGTGGTAAGTAGGAAAAAACTTTGCTTTACTCAAAAATATTTGTTTGTAAAGCAAAAATGCCCATATATCTAGGTGATTGTATGCATGAATTCAGCATTATTTACTCCATTTGGCTACTCAGTAACTGAGTTAAGAAATTTGCCCAATGTCTTAGAACTGTCAGCCTGTATTTGAAAATGCTCTTTCTACTACTATGATTTTTATTTTGTCTTTCTTCATGATTACTTAAGCACACATTGGTAGCCATGTTTTTTCTTTAACATTTGTATATAATTGAATTTCTTTAACTATATTTGAGACCAGAATCTAGTCTTACCACAAATTTAAAGCTCTACATGAAGTGCCGTATCTTATTGTGGAAAATTCTATTTAAGCATTAAAGTATAAAAATGAATGAAATATCAAAAAATAAGCTATGTCCAAAAATTAACATATAAAACTAAAGGACAAATAGACTCAGGTTGAAAAGTTTGAGAAATATCATAATACTGCGAAGGTGCATAGCGTAATGAAAAATAAAGGAATGACCAGACTAGATGGTCTTCTAATGAAACTGATATTTGTAGAAGACTAGTCTGACAGCCTAACATTTGCTAAAAGATCCATGATGGGAAGAAAAAATGGAAAACCAGAAATAGGGCTGTGAAGGAAAAAAGTGAAGAAGAACGATGGTGGAATAAAAAAAGAAGAAATCTTTGGGATGTTATAAATATTTCTTCAAATGTATTTTTAATGGTAATGTAAATATTTCTTCAAATGTATTTTTAATGGTAATGTTTTTATATAACCATTCTTAAGAATGTTGATTTTTCTTTCTTTTTAAATCACATTCAAGTAAATCTTTAGTTTTTATATCACAGTCCTTAAGCTTTATTTGGTATTATTATTATAGTTTTCCAGATTCCTCAGCAGTTTTTAAAATCTATTTGTGGTTCTTTCCTTTTGTAGGTATTAATGCATTGTTCTTTACTATAGAATTCTGTCCTGGCATTTCAGTCCACTTACATTGTTTGTATATTTTTAAAAGTTCCTTTGTTTTTGCAAAGTTTTTAAAATAAAGTTCTCACTATGAGATATTTAAAATGACTTTTTTTTATCTTCAAAGGAAGAATTTTCCAACCAATCTTTTATTTACTATTATTGGCACAAAGTATATACATAATGAGAAACCTTTGCTGTCACTCAAAGTGGAGTCTGAGTATAGGCCCTGCCACTTATGCTTATGAAAACTTGGGCAGGTTACTTCTCTCATCCCCATCTGTAACATGAAGATATTAGCTTAGATTCTAAAGTTGCAAATGAGCAAAAGTCTCTGCATAGGAAGTATAAGGAGATCAGATGCTATCTTCCTGGGATGAGGCTGCCCACTGTCTCCTAGGAGAGAGAACTATGGTCCAGAAAGTCACCAATCTGCAGTCCAATCTGCTTTTCTCAACACTGCCAAAGCAGGTTAATATCTTAGGATTCACTTATGTTTTCAAGTTCATGAGGCTTTGAATAAAGCTTCGTGTTAATTAATTAACCAAAATAACTGACATAGGGAACCAGAATATTCTATGTTTAAATAGCCTGTCTGAATAATTTTCCCTTATGGACAGATTTATAAAAGTCAATTCATAATAAGAATATGAGTTTATTAATTCACAATGAAACTAATAGTCATATATTCCAAGCAAGAGACCAGACTCTTTTTTCCCTATCTGCAGATAAAAAGTAAAACAAAACAATCACTGGGAAATTCCCTTGTGAATAGGAAATCAAAGCAATGGGGAATTAGATTGATTGAATGTATTAACATCATCATGCTAAGAGAGCATGATAATGTATCCATCTCTCAATAGAGATGACTTTAATAATATTAGTAGCTAACACTTTTAGAACACTTCCTGTATGCCAAGCACTGTTGTGAGTACTTAATATGAATTTGCTCATTTATCTTTATATAAACACTTGTAAGAAGTTCTATTATTATCATCATTTTAAAATGAAGAAACTAGCACAGAGGAGTTAATTAACTTGCTCAGGGTAACAACACAAGGAAGTGGCAGAGGGAGAATGAATTTGCCCATGGGGCCTATATTTTCGGTATCTGTTGGTTAGAGTGTTTCTCTTCTGGAAAATTTTTAGGTGGGAACATTTGCAGTCTCTGCTTATGATTGTCATTTTCAATATTTCCCCAGATATTGACCCCTCCTTCAAATTGTCACCCTTTATTTAAATATGGTTTATTTCATTTTTCCAATCAATATTTATTGAGTACCTACTGTGTGTGCCAGAATCTCTACTAGATACCTTGACTAAAATAGATAACAAAAAAAAAATAAAATAACTGCTTTTGTGGAACTTAGAGTCTGTTTGCTCTAAATACTGAATGAATGAATGAATGAATGAATGAATAGATGAGATTAATACAAAAGGTAATTGGGTGGTAAAAAAAAAACAGGTTTCAAAAATAGATAATGCAGGTGGAAACCTATTTTTGATAAAGTAGGAAAGGCTTCTCTAAGAAAGTAACATTTAAACCCATATCTGAGGACAAAGAAAGCACAAAACAAAGAGCACTTTTTGCAAAAGAGATTAGTAAGTGCAAAGAATTGGGTGAAAAAGAAAAGTGTGGGGGACCTTCTATGTGTGTTAATCTATTCAACTGGTTCATAGCCAAATGCTATAGGTCTGTAGGTCTGAACCATTCTCTCTTTTTGGTATATCTGTAGTCCGAGATTTCAATATTTTACTATCAGAAGGAAATTGTGATAAGATAAAATGTTTGCCAAAATGGGTACAATAAATATGTTGATTAAAAAGACAAATATTAATATAAAATATAAGGATATTTAAGATAGTATGCAAAATGGATGGAAAAAGATAGACCAAGCAAATGCTAACTTAGGGAGAGTGAAGATAGCTATAACACTCTTAAGACAAAATAGACTGAGACAAAAAACATTATTAGTGGTAAAGACAGCCATTACACTCTGTTAAAATTTTCAATTAAACAGAAAGGTACAATAATTCTTAAACTAGTAAGAAACTAAAATTCAAAATACATAAAGCAAAAATCAAAACTGATGTCAAATATTGCTAAATTCAACATGGCAGAGGGAGATGTTAACGTAATTCTCTTCAGTGCTACCGTGTTTCCCCGAAAATAAGACAGGGTCTTATATTTATTTTTCCTCAAGAAGACACCATAGGGCTTATTTTCAGGGGTTGTTATTTTCCTCCTCAAAGCCTCAGCTTGCAGCACGCACAGGATGGCCGGGACCTGACAGGGGGAGCCAACCTTGTTGGTGGGGCTGCCCCCACCTTTCCGGTCACCTCTGGGATAGTAGCTGTCACGATGGGGCAGATGAGAAGGGCTGCTTGTCTTCTTTATCTCTCCTCCACAAAATGCATGAGTTGTGCAGATATGCTGCGTAGCCACACCCAACACTAGGTCTTATTTTCGGGGGTAGGCCTTAAATTTCGTAAATGCTTAGAAGTCCTGCTAGGGCTTATTTTATGGGTAGGTCTTATTTTCAGGGAAACATGGTAGATCAAACAGACAAAAACTCACACAAATCTAAATGTTAAGTACAACATCATACAGATAAATAAACTAAATATAATACTTCTTGCAACAGAAACAACTAGAAAATTCACCCTCCTTCCCAAAATATATGAAAGATTTATAAGAATTGATTATATACTAGACCAATAGCACTCCTAAAGAAATTTTAGAAAGTTGATATTGTACCGACTATATACTTTGACCACTAAAAATCAGATTAGAAATCAATGACAATGAAAATGCTTAAAATGTTAGAAATTAAATAAAAAACCAACTCATATATCAAAGAAAACTTATAATGAAAATAAGAAAATACTCAGAAGGGAAAATGTGAAAATAGTATCTAATACTTGTTGGAAGCAGGTAAAATCATTCAGAAAAGGAAAAGGTCTTCACCTGTGAACTAACAAGTGAGAAAAAAAACAAAAAAACAAACAGAAAAAAGGGGCCAGGCTGGTGGCACACACCTGTAATCCTAGCATGAGAGGCAGATGGCTCAAGGTCAGGAGTTCAAAACCAGCTTGAGCAAGAGCAAGACCCCGTCTCTACTAAAAATAGAAAGAAATTAATTGGCCAACTAAAAATATATAGAAAAAATTAGCCATGCGTGGTGGTACATGCCTGTAGTCCCAGCTACTCCGGAGGCTGAGGCAGAAGGAATGCTTGAGCCCAGGAGTTTCAGGTTGCTGTAAGGTAGGCTGATGCAATGGCACCCTAGCCCAGGTGACAGAGTGAGACTCTGTCTCAAAAAAAAAAAAAAAAAAAAAAAGGAAAAAGTTTTGCTTATTTATGTTAATACAAATAGATGTGAAAATAAATTAGGTCAGAAGTTAGATAAAGTAAGAATAAATGCAAAGAAGTTAAAAGAAAAGAAATAAGAAAGAAGTGCTATTGATGAAATAGCAATTCAATATTAAATGAAGAGAATCAATAAAGCCAAAATCACTTCTTAGAAAAAATATAACAAAACACAAAAACCTCTGTGATCAAGGGAATAAATGAAGGTACAAATAAACAATATTTAGGGTGAAAAAAATGAACATAATTGCAGCTGTGGTAGACGTTAATAGTATAGAAGAACCTCATAAAAATACTCATGTCATTAAATTTGAAAACTAAGTGAAATATACACATTCTTAGAAAATTAGAAATTACTAAATATGATTCCAAGGAGAACTAGAAAATTTGATATTATTACAGGATAAGTAGTTTTAAAACTTCCCAGTTTAGGAGAAATGTGTTTTCAGGAGAGATCACTTAGGAGAAGAAAGGAATGAAACGGGAAAGGGGAAGGAGGTAAAGTAAGGGATGGTTTCAGGTAAAGTCTAACCTTGGCTTCAAACACAAGGAGAGCTCAAAAGCATAAGGACCAGCCAGCTTATGCGTCTTGAAGCAAGAAGGCCTTTTGCACCCTAGTATTTATTGGCTGCCCCTAGTAAAGAGTCTAATTTCCTAGCAGGCAGAGGCAGCTGACCACAGGCCACAGGTGCAAGAGATTAGCTCCGGCACTCCAGCAACAAGTGTGAACCATCCAGGAAAGGGGATGTGAGCAGAGTACCCAAAATATGTAGAGAAAAGATTTTGCAACACCTGAAGTCTTCCCAGACCTCATGGATGAAGATCTGGAGCAATATATCACCTGTGTGCTGGAGAAAATATCTGATTTTAAGAGTATTATCAGGATACTTAAGGTAAATGTATCTCTACAGGGAAACAAAACAAATCTGATATTTCTATTAATTATAGAGAGACATGTATCAGAAAATCATCTTACTGGTGACTTCTTCAAATGCAGGCAGAAGAGCCTACCCAAATGAACTAATAGGACTTCAAGTGTGAATCTAGCATATTTCATCCTTCCCATAAACTGAGATTCACTGTTACACATGTAACTGAAAGGCAAAATTATACTTCTTTATTTCAATTTCAAGTGAGACCATGAAGTTCAAGAACCAAAGAATCAATGCCACCTCCCCTGCTTTCCAAAGACATACACCAAACTTATAAAGAGAATGACACAGAAGCAGTAGCAGACCCCTTCAGCCAACATCCACGGGCAAATACATTAAAGGTTGAAGTCAAACAGCACCAGGAAGAGACACAGTTCTGGAAAACAAAATCTGAGATGTTATAAAAGTTCTCCAGCCTCCTCTCTTAGGCTGGAAAGTTCTCCATATGAGAAATGTATGGAGGCTGCATTCACCTCAATTCAAGACCACAGAGAAGGCTTTAAAGGGATTTACTCAGAAAGCTTGTGTTGTAATTACTAGAATAAAGGATATGAGAGACTAGTGTCTGACTCTCATTTAGGAAATCTAAACATGAGAGGCGGTGTGGCTCTGAGTCAGAACAGCAGAGAAACAGCGAGATATTAATACATTGTAAGCAAATTATCACAGTGCCACCTGGCAAAGAAAATGCATGTAGTTCTAGAGGCTCAGGTGTGGACTACAAGAGAAAGCACAGAGCCATGTGAAGCGGGACTCTGCTGAAGACAGTCCTGTGAAGGGGGAATGGCCTCAACAAAAAGATCCAAGCAGGGACCATGTAGGAGTTGAGTATTGGTGTCCTGAGAGGAAAATGTCATCCCCATTTCCTTCACTGTGAAGTGGAGTTGCAGTTGGATGCTCCCAATGACTTTTTTTTTTTAACCTACAAAAGTGGCCCAAGAGATCAAATGCAGCTTTAAATATCTCCCTAGCCTAATATACAACTGTGTCCTCATATAAGACCCTTTTCCCTTAATCACTCTCCCCACCTTGGCAAGACATTACAGGGATCAGAAACCAGGTAACAGAATGGGGAGAGTAGGAGTTGAGGAGTTAGAGCTGGGAAACAGAGAATAGTCTGTCCACACCCTCCTCCTCTCTCTACCTGCTTTCTCACTTACAGAGATAACAAGGTGAGAGGAAGAAACTTTACATTCCAGAGTAAAGATATAAGGTTACAATTATTCCACCAGAATGGAGGTTTTAATTTTTGACATAATGTTATTCTTGACACTAAAATCCCTCAAAATGGCAAAAAAAAAAAAAAAAAAAGACAAAATACTTTAGGAAATCTGATCAAGATTTCATCTAAGAGGTAAGGAAGAACTATCCTACAGGATAAGTTTGAATGGTTGTTAAGACAGATTTTTTCTTTTTCTTTTTACTGCTTGTACTTTAATAGTTTCAGCTTGTTTGATAAAATAGTTATTGTTATGGATTGAATTGTGTTTTCCTCAAAATTCACAAATAATGTGGCATGCACAAGAATGTCTGCCTAGTATAGAAATGGAACTAATTATCAAGAATGTCAGACAATTCTATCAGGCACTATAACTTCAGAATGTTATGATGATCTTCCATGTATCTTGTACTTAATTCATTCTTTTCTGTAGATAGGTGAGGATTTCTTAAACTGGTCACAAAAAGCCACTAATCACAAAAACAAGATTGGTAAATGAAATCCAAGAGCTGTTCATCAAAAGAGAGTGAAAAGGCAAGTCAGAGACTGAAAACATCTGCAGAGCTTATATCCATATATAAAGAAAACCTATTAATCCATAGAAAAAGACAAACAACTGAATTTTAAAATGGGCAAAAGAGTTAACTAGATCCTTCCTAAAATTACCCACATGGCCAGAATGAGATAAGTAAATGACCAGGTGCTCAGTCTCTTAGTCACCAGGGAAATACCTGTTGAAACCATATTGAGATACCACTACATATCCATCAAAATGACCAAATAAAAACAAACAGAACAAAACAAAGAATCTGACAATACAAACTGCTGAAGACAACGAGGAGCAACTAGAACTCTCCTACATTGCTGATGGGGGTATAAATTGCAAAGACGACCCTGAAAAATAGATCGGCAGGACTTGCTAAAGCTAAACATCTGCATCCCCTATGAATCAGGTGCATACACAAGAGAAATTAATGCTTTTGTTCACCAAAAGGCATATACAAGAATGTTCATAGCAACTATATTCATGATAAACCCAAACTGAAAACAACCCAAATGCTCATCAACAGTAGAATCGATAAATAAGTAGGGGCTATATTCATACAATAGAATGTACTACAAGCAACAAAAAGAAACGAACAATTGTTACATGTAACCAAATGGGTGAATCTTAGTGACAAATGTTTAGCAAAAAAGCCAGGCACAAAATTACCTCCTCTACCATTATCTCGTGTATATGTGTGCACGTGTATATAGTTTAAGTAAGTGCAGGCAAAACCATGGTGATTGAATTAAAATAGTATAATAGTAGTTGTGTCAATGTTCAAAGGTGGGGAACAGTAATTGACTTACTAAGGGGTGTGACAGAGCCTTTGGGATGCTGGAATGTTCTATGTCTTGATTTAGTAGTTGTTACACAGCTGAATATATATGAAAATCCGTCAAATGTACAGCTAAGATTTGTGCGCTTTACTATATGTATGTTACATCTCAATAAAAAGAAAACAGAGCCAAAAAAAAAAAAAATTCACATATTGAATTCTAAATCCCCAGTACTGCGGACTGTGACTTTATTTGGAAATAAAGTTGTGGAAGATGTTATTACTTATTACTTAAGATGAGATCATAGTGGTCAAGTGGGCACCTACTCCAATAGGACTGGTGGCCTTATAACAAAGGGGACATCTGGACACAGACATACTTAACAGGAGAAGTCCATATGAAAATAAGGACAGCCATCTTGCAGCCAAGGAGAGAGGCCTGGGACAGATCTTCCCTCACCACTCTCCGAAGTAACCTGTTTTATTCTGTTCAGGCTACTATAACAAGATACCATAGTCTAGGTGGCTTGAAAAACAGAAATGTATTTCTCACAGTTTTGGAGGTTGGAAGTCTAAGATCAAGGTTCTAGTATGGTTGAGTTTTGGTGACAATTTGGTGGGCAGATGGCCGCCTTTTCATTGTGTCCTTACATGGTGGAGATAGAGCAAGCTCTGTCTGGTGTCTTATACTTCTTATGAGAACACTGATCTCATCATGGGAGTCCCAGCCTCATAACCTCATCAAAACATAATGACCTCTCAAAGGCTCCATCTCTGATACCATTACATGGGGGCTTAGGGTTTCAACATATGCTTTTTGGGTGGACATAAACTTTTAGTCCGTAACTGAACCAACCCTGCCAACACCTTGATTTTGGACTTCTAGCCTCCATAATTGTAAGACAACAACTTTCTGTAATGTAGGCCAAGTAATTTGTTGTGGCAGCCACAGCAGACTAAAACAGATAATCAGCTACAGAGGTAGTTGCTTTTGTTTTATAACTTATTGTAGCCATTTTCTTTTTTTAAACATTGGAAACCTTAGCTTAGTAATTTTCATTGTGTTGCTCAACATTGAAAGGCCTACATATTACTTAGCCTTTAGGAGCTTCAGGTTTTCTTTAAAAGTAAATTCAAATTATTTCATCCCCATCTTAAAATCCTCTAGTGGCTTCTAATTGCAGCAACAGTGTCAATATAAGATTTCAAGCCCCTTAGCATGGTCCACAAATGCTGTACAATCCAGATATTGCCTATACCTCTGAGCTCAAATGCTTTCTCTTATCCTTTCTCCTTCCCCTTTAGTCAAACTATCCAGACACTCCAAGTTCATTCTGTTCTCTGGATTTTGGCACATAAATTTTCTTTCTCTTATCTTTTGATTTAGCTTATGGTACCAATCAGCATTGCCAATGAAATGCCAACTCCCATCATGGGTAACTCTGCCTCACCATACTGTTTTATCTTTTTCTCACACTTATTTGTACCTGATATAATTTATTGATTTGCTTAATGTCTCTTTAGAATTTAATCTCGAAGAGAGGGACTCTGCCACTTTTATTTACCCCGGCATTCCATTTATCCCTGAGCTCTTGTCATAGTCATCACACAAAATTCATATCTCTGGCATTATATATCAAATTTAATAACTGGATATTTATTCTGTAAACTTCTGCATGCTAAATGCTTCACAAAGTCATGGCTACTTGAAGCAAAATCCTCAAATAGTTGAGAAGACAAAGATAATATTAACAAAATACTTAAGGTATCCTATAAATGAATGCAAAATATTATACATAAATCAAAGTTTAAAAGATAGAGTCGGCAAACTTTAGTTAAGTAGAAATAGTTTGAAAATCCATCTTTTGCTGATCTCTTAAGGTTTTTTAAAATTTATAATCCATACCCTCATCTTTTCCAAAGATCACTAATGTTGAAGAAATATTTTTGACTGCAGTTAAATTTAACATTTGTTACTGACACAGGCAAATAATTAGAATGCAATGAGCTTGTTGTGATAATGTGCAAAATGCATGCTATAGGAGAAGCACAGAGTTCTTTCATCATAAAACACCAAAAACACATGATCCTGCCAAGATAAAACTCAGTGCTAGAGGAAGGAGGACTTGTGCAGAGGATTCCATCCCACACTTGAGCGATCTCAAGATGTCTCTAAAAAGTCTCTAGTATTCTTCCTGGCACTCTGCTGACCTCATGCCTTCTGAAGCATATGGTTACAGACAAGCATGCCCTACTACCTGCAGGGGAAAATTACTGGGAATCTTAGCTCATCCTTCATAAGCAGAAATTCCCAGATATGATCCATTACTATTCTAAAACCAGGTGCTAGGCTGGAAATTCCTGAAAATCAAGATTTTTGGGCTATACAGATCTGAATTGAATGGCATGCCTAACTTCTCTCTGTTGCAATTTGTTTCTCTAAATTAAAGCTATTACAAACTGCTAGGGGCCTCCAGTTATGCACATGGTGACTTGGAAAATTGTCTGTACTGTATCTGTACTGGTTTTCATGAATATTTGATCAAAAAGCAGGAAATAGTAAAGGAATCCATCCTAAGATCAGACTAAATGTCCAACTGTACATTGCCAGTCTCAAGGTGGCATTTTGGCATGAAACTCAATTTTCTCTTAGAATAATTTGCATTGGGATTATGGGCTAAATGTTCTCAAAGTGTCTAAGCTATAATTCTTTATGAGACTGCACTTTGGCATTTAACTACAGCATATGCAAGCCTAACTCACAGGCTCAGTCTTTACGTTTATCCAAATTCTCTACACGATGGCAGCCAACTTTTAATGAAAAGCATCGCTTCATGACATGATTTACTTTCTCTGTACAGTTTTTTTTTTCTAGAGGGATTTTGCTTTACATTAAATATAAACTCAACTTTTGCTAAGACTTCTGCTGTCGATTAAAATCCTCTGTGTAAACCTCCAATCTTCCAAAATTCCCGACCCTATGCAAGAAATAAAATGGTTATAAATTTAACTTGTTTGATGCTATAACTGTTTAGACTATACAGAATTATCTTCTATTCCTATGAAACTTATCTTGCAAAGTCCATTGGATTTGTGTTCCTTATAGTGAACCACATGATACCGAAACAAAGCATGGGAAGACAAAGGGAAAATGCAAAGAAAAGAAGATGAGAAATGGTAAAAAGAAAAAAAAAAATAATTAGAGAAAATGAGTGGAGGAATAAAGAAAAATAAGGCAACTAGAAACTGCAGAAGCTGCATTATCTGTTTATAATGTGGCTATAATACTACACTGGTCAGCAACTGTAATGTAAAAGGTAATGTGTAGGAGTTTTTATATGCTTTTCAGAACTATAAAGGGAGTGTGAGTGGATTTTAAACATTTTGATTAGCACCACAAAGATTTTAATGCTTTATTTAAACAGTTTGCTATAGGGCAAACACATTTGGTAGACAAGTAAAATGAAAGCACGGGCATCAGTTTCTCTGTTTTCTATTAAGTAATGTTGCAAAGTAAGCAGAAGTTGGATTCAGATATCAGATAATTATCTCCACACTGTGTGTCACAGTAAATAATTTTAATTGGTTTAACTTCAGGGACCATTACTGGCCTAATTAGAAACATGAAAAGGCTACAAGTATTAGGAAATATCCTGAAGGAATGAGAACATTAGCAATCCTGTCAAGCCATTTTTAAAATAAGTACACAGTAGCAGCCACATTTCACTGAAAGGCAGGGTACTTGAAAGGTGCTTTTAGGAAAACAGTGCTTGTGAGCTTGTAATAAGAGAACTGTAATAGGAAGCATAGAAATTGGATAACAGGTTGACATGTATGCTATTTCTGTGTTAAAAAACACGCTAATCTTGTTCTGATTGCTGTTTTTAAAAGATGTAGGTTAATGTTTTCGAAGTAAAGGAACAATAATTGAGGTTGGGTAAATCCTTATCAAGACTATGTTGACTTCTGAAAAAGAAAAAGATTTTTGAGTAAAATAGTTTTACCTAAACACCTGCAGCATGCAGAGACATGCATTGAGTGAAGGACTGCACTGCATGTTTATTATGACCTCTTCATCTGTTTTCCAAGATTTCTGAGAAACAAAAGGCTAGTACTCTTTGAAGCATACATATATATATGTATATATATATATATATATATATATATATATACACACACTATACATACTGCATTGTATGTTATAGTTCACAGTTAGAAAATGGATGTATTCTCAAGGAAAAGTAAAATACTGTGACCACTAAGTCAGAGATATGCTAAAAAAAAAAAAAAAAGCCTCAGTATTTTCAAACATTAAGAGTGCCAGTTCAAAGAGTAAAACTTTACATCATATAAGATACCTAGGATGCCATAAAATGTTTAAATGAACATGTAGTATCTGAGCTTCTAACTAATAGTCATGGAGTAAGATTTTATTCTTTTTAATGTAATTTAATTTTTAGCTTTCTGTTTTCTGAAATGGCTGATGGTAACACTTGACCATTTTGTTTGGGTTTACAAGGACCATTCAAACTTAAAGTCACAAAAATCAACCACATTTTTAACCATTTTTTACTTATTTATTTTAAATGCAAAGGATAGAGAAATGAAACTGGGAAGGGAAGGCATGGTAAACTGTGGATTATTTTGAAGAAAGTACATATTACTAGAGAAGAGTAAATTGTGTAATTTTATACCTGTTCATATTTGGATACACTGTAGCATATTATCAATATAACTGAGTATTTACAGAATTAAGAAAATTATGAGTTCAACCAAAATTTGTCAAACAAAAAGTGCTTGCTTGTATAAGAACTCACATCACACATTCTCCTTACACATATACTCATGTGGATACACGTTTACTCACACATGCACAAAAACCCATTTGACAGTCTGACTTTTACACTGAATGTCCTAAAATACCACCAGTTATTGTAATTATTATTTGTGTATTTTTAAATTTTGCCAAATTCTTATTTGACTGATGCACATACAACAAATTAGACTCAGATTTTCTTAACAAGTTTATTACATATTTTCTCTGCCTTCATAGGAGAATATATAATGTATGCACCCAAAGAAAATTGAAGTAATTCTTAGGGAATAATTTTTTCACTACAGAATAGATTAATTGCTTGTAGATTTGTTATGGGAAACACACACACACACACACACACACACACCATCATAGATCATTATAAAATAATACAACTGCCTACTCACCAAGCACATGTTCCGTATTTCAAATATCTTCCAAATATAGAAGAGGGCGGGAGGATGAGGGGGAGAATAAAAATGTGGTTGCTTATACAAATATACATGCTCATATACGTACACAAACATACATACATATGTTCATATATTTCAGCTTTGCCCATATGTTCCGAAAATAGCAGCCTGGAAAATTTGTACCCAACACATCCCACTCTTAGAGTAAGGCTACAAATGGAGACAAATTTTCCTAGTACCTAAGTCAGACAAGTAGAGAAAGTACTTCAGGACACTTCATTCTCTTAGGCCATTGAATGTTGCAAAGCAGCCTTAAACATACAAATCCACTTCTCAATCTACCAGCTTTATTCCTTAAAGAAGTTTTAGAATATTTCTTCTCATCTCTTCTTCCACAGAATAAGCAGTCTGTCCCTTCATTCAGGGATCCAGGTAAATAAATAAAGGAGGCCGGGCGCGGTGGCTCACGCCTGTAATCCTAGCTCTTGGGAGGCCGAGGCGGGCGGATTGCTCAAGGTCAGGAGTTCAAAACCAGCCTGAGCAAGAGCGAGACCCCGTCTCTACTATAAATAGAAAGAAATTAATTGGCCAACTGATATATATATGTAAAAAATTAGCCGGGCATGGTGGCGCATGCCTGTAGTCCCAGCTACTCGGGAGGCTGAGGCAGAAGGATCACTCAAGCCCAGGAGTTTGAGGTTGCTGTGAGCTAGGCTGACGCCACGGCACTCACTCTAGCCTGGGCAACAAAGTGAGACTCTGTCTCAAAAAAAATAAAAAATAAAAATAAATAAATAAATAAATAAATAAAGGAGAAAATTGCCATATGGACCCTAGTTTTAGAAGTTTTTCTTTGAAACTTCTGAGCAGATTTCTGGGTGAAGGCAATCCTATTCTCTGATCACTTCTTTTTTATGCATACTATTAGTTTTCATTATTAAAATGATATTACCTTGGTTTGAAACTCACTATTGAACTCAGAAAATATGAATCATATAGTGGAATAAGCATGACTTTTTAGCTCTGACAGACCTGGCTTAGATGCCTGGCTTCACCTCTTACTACTTATGTAACAGCTGAACATAAATTTCTGTATCTGTGAAATGGGAGTAATAATTGAGTTGCAAGGCAAAAAAAATGAAATAATGTATATGAAGTAACTGGCTTATAGAAGACTAAACCAAAGGTTCCTGTTAATTCTGTTGTGCTTTGTTATTCCTTAAGTATCTGTTTCTATAATTTAGACATAATCACTAAATGATCTGTTTCTATAATTTAGACATAATTACTAAATGAGTAGAAAGCCCTTTTCTTATGTAGCACAGGCCATGCTACTTAGATTTTTTATTCTTTCAGGTAACCAGGCTTCTCTATAAAAACATCAACTCTATGATAGGAACCTCACAAGGACTCCTTCTCTTTGGTCATTTCACCTCCTTTCTAAATCCGATCATGTCCTGCCATCACGTTTACACAATGTGATTCCCACTTAACATCTCCATCCACCACTCAATTCCTTGCTTATTCCCTCCCAATCACACATCTTAGGATGGGTACTGGATCAGAGAGTGACAAATCTGAGTCCCTCTCCCAACCACCTAACACCCGAACAAAGTTAATTAGCCCATCTGTGGGACTGCCACTTATGAAGGAATATGGTAGGATCTGGAGAGAAAAAAGGGATCGGTTTATTTCAGAATCTGTTAGTGACTATATTTTCCATTACATAAATGGGACAACCAAAAGTACCCTGCCAGTATAAGGAAAGAAGTAGTTAGCCAGAGAGGAGTAAAATAAACGATGGAGAGAGTAGTAGTGTGGGTTCACTTACGCCTTCCTGTTCAACTCTGGGACTGCATTTGTCTCCTTATTATAAGCTCCAAATGTCCCATCCCTTCTTTTTTGGTTTTGTTTGTTTTTGGCAAACAAAATAATTTCTGATTCTATAACTCTATATTAAACTATAGCGTGAATATTAATGAAATAATTCTCTAAGATGAGATTAATTGAAAAAGTAACTTCTTAGTAGTAAAAGTAATTTCTACTACTTTTACTTATAATAATTTGTTTTATAGTTCACAACCAAGACATTGAAATGCAATTCTTAGGTTAAAAACAATAAACTAATTGTCCTTTAATATGATGTAAAGTTATCCACTGGCTCTTTCCCATCCTTTGAGATCTAAAAAGGTAGGGATGATGATAGCCCTGTAGATTTAAATTGATAATAGTCTGTTAGATCTTTAGGGCAGAGCAAAGCAGTAGCAAAGTTTACTGCATGAGGCAAAGAAGCATCGCAAATGAAGATAGTACTTGGTTAACTTTATAACTGTATTGATGAAGGAATCCACAAACTCTTTTCTGCTTCTACTTTCCTCTGGTACACAAATAAAGACAAGGAGTAACCGGGGTTAGTTACTACATCCTTGGAAGCCTGTTTCTGGTGAGTTCTTTTATTTATAAGTTGACATTTTCTCAAGACTTTTCTAGATTTTTTAAAGCTCATAGCAGTTTATTTCACATTTTACAACTAGCCTCTGAGATTGTGATTAGACATCCTGTAAGAATAGCTTCTTAGAGCACTGATTCTCAGACACTATTGCAGACCATGGGTTATCTGGGAAACTTGTTAAAAATACGGAGATCTGAGCCTTGCAGTATAGATCTTCAGAGGTCACTCAAGAACCTATAAATTTTTAACAAATGCCCACGTAATTCTGATGTAGTTAGTCCAAGAACAACACTTGGTAAAATAATTGCTCTAAATTTTTTTTTCTTTTATTCACTACATATTTAAACTTAGAGAACCTAATATGATGTGGTAAAGCACTTGAAGTGCCTTGTCTTTTTTTTTGGAGATGGGGTCTTGCTCTGTTGCCCAGGCTACTCTTAAACTCTTGGGCTTTATACTGTCTTTTGTATGTTAACCTTACTTTAGAACTTCATGGATATTCAGAAAATTAGGTCTATGTTTATAAAGTTATGTAAGTATTTATAAATAAAAGGTATAAATTTAATCCTTATATGTTGGCCGACATAAAATAAACATGAGAAAAATTTGTTACTTCTTCTTTTCCTTATATATTGATCAACGCAACCTCCAAAGTGTGACATGATATAAATTATGTCCCTTGCCTCAATGGTAGATAGAGTTGATTTTTAAAATCATACAAGTAATCCATGATCACAGTAGAATAACTTTGAAATTTAATATGTGGTGAGACCACATTTCCATTATATGCTAATATCTATATGTCACTAAATTCACGTAATGCATTTTCTATCAGATATTAAGATGCTTCTTGGTGTGGGCTGTCATAAACAGTTCTTTAATGAACACCCTTATATATACATCTATGCAAAATCACCTGATTATTTCCTTATTTTCTAGTAAGCTTGTCACTGTGTTAAAATATACATATATTTTTAGAGCTATCAATTGATAGTATATGGAATATGTTTCATTTTCCTAGGCAATGTTTTAAATTAGACTATTCTATTAATTCAAAACTGTACATTTTTATCTTACCTCTTTGCTAGAGTTCTGGGTTTTTATTCTTCTTTTGTTCAAAATGGTAGAGACATTTTTCTTTGTGCTATTGAAGTGCATTTTGTTAAGTCACAACATGTGTGGAGTACTTGAGGACACTCCCGTGTCATTTACACATGGAAGTGTTCACACTTCAGATGGTAGTTAGACACAAAAGAGATAAGGAAGGTAAAGCCCCTGTCACCTTGGAGTTTGGTCTCAAGTACCCTAATAGATTGGGAGTTACTGTGTAAATAATGGATTATCATTTTTTAATGTTTATAATTTATTGATATGTCACTAATACTAAAATAATCCTGAATGTTATTTTTCTTTGAAGTTCCACAAGTCCCTTTGTGACCTGTTATAAGCATCTGCAGACATTTAATATTACTCATTCATTTAACTGACATTGATTTTATATCTAACATGTGCAGAAGCTTTAGGGAATGCAAATTAATTTTAAAAAGTAGCATACACACATAGAAAAATGCCGATAACCATAAAAACCCTGTATATTTAGTGCCATAGAAATGGTATAAACCGTACATGTTTTAGAGTTCAGAGCTGCTAAAGTCCACCGTGGCTTGGAAAGGTCATGGAAGGCTCATGGTGGGGTTGATGGCTGAGCTGCAAATTGAAAAAAGGTTAGGATTAGGCTATTGAGCAGGGTCAATGAGGAGGAAAGGCATAGCAAGGTAGCAATGAGCAAGGAATACTTGAAGGAGAGTGAATACGTGCAATTAGCTGAAAGGAAGCTTATGAGTAAAGAATAATGATGGGTGCATTTGAAAAGTGAGGACAGAGCCTAATTACAAAGGGCCTAGGTACAGGGTTAAAAGCTTTTGGTGTTCCATGTTGTTGAAGATTTTTAAGCAGGGCAGTGGTTTATAATGTTTAAAGTAGATGAATTTAAGAATATGATAAAGGATAGTTTACAACAAGGAAGAGAATGAAAGTGGAGGTATTATTTAGGCTGTTATTGATATAATACAAATACAAGGCAATAGGAGTCAAAAGTAAGACCATGGCATTGATAATGAGAAGAAAGGTATAGGTATAAGGGGAAGAAAGATTAATTTGGTGACATGTTTGATAGAATATTGAGAGGGAATAAAGAAGTAAAAGAAGGCACAGAAATGATTTACTAAAGAAACTGAAGAAGAAGATAACCTTACCACAAATGGAGAATGCAGAATTGGGATCAAATGAACTTCATTTTGACTTGTTTACCTTGAGGTGAGGATGTCACTGGAGCTGGCAACCAGAGACTAGAACTGAAAGGGAATATAAAGCCTATTTATTAGAAATCACCATGGTAAAAGTTCTATGTGCAGCCATGAGACTAAAGAAAGTCACACACACACACACAAAGTGAGAAGAGTTGAAAATGCAGTTGGCATCTTGGAGAAATGTGATGACTGGTAAATGGGAAGAAAGAATCAGAGAGGTAGGAAGAGGGAATAGAGTTTTCAAACATTGGCAATTCCTGTCAGGTGGCCCTAAAAACATCCTGGCTATATTTTTTCCTGTAGGACAGTTACCAGAAAAAATAATTCTGTCAGAATTGTAGATCAGCTGGTTACCTTTGATTGCTTTCATTTTCTGAGACCTTTTTTCCTCTACCTTGCAAGAGCCTAACATGTGTATACTGATCTTTAACCATCCAAACCATTTCTGCAGATCTTCTCTAAGTCTGTCTCCTCCGGTCCTTCAAATGCTACAACTTTACCCTCTTCTCTTCTCTTTCCTCATTCTAGCCAAAGAATTGAAAAGCGATATCATCTGATTATCAAAGTAAAGCTCACAAAGTTGAGAAAAAACTAGTAACAAATCCTATCAAGAAGGTATGGGGATATTTCCCTAATGTAGGTACGCCTCTGATTCGCCAACTCTGATGATGTTTCTTTGAGTTGGAAATCTCTCCTCCAAAACCATTAGTTATTCTGGAAAATCATGGCCAATACCAGGAGAGTAAGTGTCTAACATCCTGCTCACAGCTATGAAATTACTATATCAGTAATATCAGGTCCAGTCATGTTAAAGTAGACTACATCTAGAAGGTTCTTTGAATTATTATAGAACTAATTTGGGGGTAGGAGCAAAAAAAAAAAAAAAGAATGGCAAATGAAAGAAAATTTGAAAATTAGCCAAAGATTAAGGAAACAACAGTACCCTAGGAGAGAGGATAGGCAGCCCTGAAATTACTGATCATGAAACTCAAGTTGGGAAGCACAGTGAGAAAGGAATGAATGCATTGGGCTAGTTGAAAGGGGTTGCAATCCCAGGGCTCTTAAAGTAGGCAAGGTGCTGATTGTTAGATATTATGAGTGGAGGTGTGTCAGGCAAAGAGATTGGAGTTGAATACAGAGAGATTTGGAATTGGAAGAAAGTGTTCTTTTGAGGTTAAGAAATAAAGGGCATAGTCATGCTGTTGAGAAGATTGACATAGAATGAAAATAAAACATTCAATTAAGGAAAGTGGGGAACTGTAAGACTTATCTGTTAAATGGGCAAATTGCATATATGGGGAAATCACTGAAGATGATGAAACTACATAAGGTAAACATAAAACCCGATGTATTTCCTGAAGTTATTTATGAAAGAGAGCATTCGGAGTGCAAGACAATAACAGCAGTAATTTTAAAATCACAATTTCCCAAATCTTTTTCTTAGGCATTGTATGAAAGTAAGAGTTTATATTAATATTTTCAAAGAGATTAGAAAACACAGGGTTAACAAAGAAAACCAGGTTTCTTTTCAGCTCTACTCAGCATGTTTAATGAATGAACATTGTGAAATTCTAAGAAGAAAAGGTATATTATGTATTTCGTTTAAGAAAAATATCTTTTTCCCTCTCTGGACCGCTTAAGGTCCAGTTGCCCTGAAGAGGTAGAAGTTTGACTGCATCCTCTGTCCGAGGGAATAGAATTAAAGCTTCAATGACTTGGACCATAGGGAGTTTGACACTAAATCAAGGGAAGATAGATAGAAAAAAGTAAAGCAACAAAGGAGATTTTGTGCTAGTGGCATGATTTCTGTCACCAGGCAAAGAAGAAAGATGTAATGGAGGGTCTACCTGAGAACAGGGACTGCGGAAACCCAGGGGCTGAGCTGAGTTCAATTGAAAGTGGAGGGGAACAAACATCAGATGTGAAAGTTGGTTGAAGTCCACCAGGGGATTGGGAAAAAGTCATTCATATGAGAATCAATACATAGGTCTGAAAATGATGTCATTGATAGTGTGATTGTTTGGGTTTTACATAAATGAGAGATTATAGAAAATAGACTCATCATGGTTAACTTCTCATTAAAGAATTTAATAAGCCTGTAAATGTGCCTATTTTTAAATTATCCCAAAGCTTACTGGTTAGAATAGTGCTCAGAAAACAGGGTTGCAACATTTTAAGTCATAATTATCATCAGTAAAGATATATTATAACTTGGGTCCACTTTCATCTAAATATCTAAGTTGAGAAAAATGTTTTTCAGCTTTACAATAACTCTCTAAATAAAAAATAATAACTCAAATAGATAATTTCATATTTGATTTTCTTACTTAATTCCCCGTGATAAAAGGGGGAAGAAAACAAATAAACATTAACTTGCTCTTCACTGCTCCATTTGAGTCCCTGTAGTTTGCTTCTGTAAAGCGATTCACATTTTCATGCAAGACTTTTCCAAATGCCCTAGCAGTGTGAATTGAGGTTTATATCTGTGACTATCTCCAAGTTTCTTTATCTGTCCTAGGCAGCAGGTTTCTTATCCGACAGCCTTATAATTATGGAAGAAGCTGCATATTAATGATTCAGTACTTACATAAACAACTGGCCTTGGAGAAATCTAATAAACTAACTTTGTATGATTTGATTTTGCCTAATTAAATGTAAATAATGTTAAGTGTTGTATATTCCAGGATTTCTGCCGAATGTTATGAATTTCTTTTATATATACAAAGCATAGCATTAGAATTCAGAGTTTTTAACAGTTATCTTCTAATTCAGCTATTAAGATAATGTGGTTTGACATCAGATATGCTCTACAAAAAATAAGGTACCAGCACACATGTGTGCACTAAGTGTTTATGTATGCAAGGTACAATTCTCAATTGTTGGTTTTTATTTTTTGATTTTTCTCCTTTGAAGTTGGCAGCTTGTACATTTTTATCTGAAGGTTTGAATCTGCATTATACTTTGAAGGAACAAATGGCCTCCATGTGGTGTTTGGCTTTCCCTTGCCCATCTCTATTACCCTATATCCATGTGAAATGCATTCTGACATAGTTTTTTTTTTCACTTAAGCATATGCACCTGATCTTTTCCATTGGTATTTTGCTAACACATGCCTCCATTTAGGGATGTGTACAAGGACTGGCTTTTAAAACAAGAGGGTAATGTCATTTAGGAAAAATGTACATTAAGCTTCCATATTAGAATAAATGGTATTTCTATCTATATTGGGGCAATAGGATGGGAACATTCCTTGATTTCTTCCTAATTCTGAAGTATATATAAACAAAAATTGCTTAGTTTTTAAAATGGTACTCAGCACATAGATTTTTTAAGTATTTTGCAAAAGATGGTGAGGCTAATGACATCTCTTAGAGATATGTGGCTCTGAGCCATCCACTATTTTTCATTCAATGTAGTTTTTTGAGCAGTTGCATGTATTGTGACATGGTTGTAGGGATCCAGTAGAGCATAAGTGAAACAGAGGAAACATTATTTTGTGTAAAATATTAATAATAACAAATCAGAAACTTTACTTCATTAGTAGTAAGGTCTTTAATCAACACAGCCATCCTTGTCATTATAGTACTATATTGGCTCTACTTAGAGAAAAATTTTAGAATTCTTATGTCCTTTTGATTAATCAACTCTTTGACTTTTTTTTTTTTTTTGAGATAGTCTCCCTCTGTTGACTGGGATTGAGTGCAATGGTGTCATTATAGCTCACTGTAACCTCAAACTCCTGGCTTCCAGCCATCCTCCTTCCTCAGCCTCCTAGTAGCTGGCACTACAGATGAACACCACCATGCCCAGCTAATGTTTTAAATTTTTGGTAGACACAGGGTCTCACTTTTGCTCAGGCTGGTCTGGAACTTCTGACCTAAGGGATCTTCCTACCTTGGTCTCCTAGACTGCTACAATTACAGGCTTGAGCCACAATGCCCGGCCCCAATTTATTCTTTTATCTTTATGAAAAAACCTGATTTTATTATCTTTATAATATTCTTTGTTGTAAAATCTATTTTATCTGATATTAATATAAGCACTTTAACTTTCTTTTGACTAGGACTAATATACTATATATTTTCCATTCTTTTACCATTGATATGATTACGTTTAAGACTATCATGTTGCTGTTTTGTTTTTTATTTGTTTTTTCTATGCTTTGTTTTTTTCCCTAGTTTTCTGCCTTATTAGGAGTAACTTAGTGTTTTACATTCTTTGTTAGGTTATTTTCTATAACTTATTATTTTTGTTATTTTAGTGGTTACTGTAGGTTTTACAGTATACATATTAACTTATTGCAGTTAATATTATTAACTTCATAGTGATATTATGCCATTTTATGTGTAGTAGTGTAGTATAAGAACCTTACAACAGTATACTTCCATTTCTCCCCTCCTGACCTCACATTTTTGGTGTCATGTATGTGTTTAAATAGTAAATTACCTTTTAAAAAGAGACATGAGAAATCTCTTATAAGAAAAACCTTATGAGAAAAAAATCTTATATATTTATTTGTGTAGTGAAAATTTTATATATTCTTCATTCCTTTGTGTATACCCTTATTTCATTTCAAATGGATATTATTTCCTTACTGCCCAAAGAATCTATTTTACAATTACTTGGAATGCAAGTATGCTGCTGATGAATCTTTTAGTTTTTGCATGTTTAAAAAGTTTTTATTTTGCTTTTGTTTGAAAATGTATTTTCATTGTGTCTAGAATTTTAGGTAGTCAGGTTTATTTTTATTTTATTAATTAGAAAATAATGGTTTAATTGATTCCTGGCCTTTTGCTTGCATTATTTCCAACAAGAAATCTGCATCATATTTTCCTTTGTTCCATTGTTGGCAATATATCTTTTTCTCTGACTGCTTTTATGATTTTCTCTTTCCCACTAGTTTTGAGTGATTGTATTATTATAGTTCTTGGTGTAATTTTCATCACGTGTTTTTTGTGTGTGTGCTTGTAGTTTATTAAAATTTTTAAATCTGTAAGTCTAAAGTTTTCTTAAAATTGGGATATTTTTCAGCCATTACATCTTCAAATATCCTCAACCCATTCATATTTAGGATTCCAAGTGCATGTTTATCTTTTCACTTGAAGTTGTCTCACAGCTCTCTGAAGTTATTTTTATTTTTAGAAAATATGTTCTTCTGTATCTTTGTTTTTGTATAGCTTCTATTGCTGTTTTTTAAAATTTTACTAACCCTCTCTTCTGCAAAGTCTGATTTGCAACTAATCTTATTCTCTGTATTTTTTATTATTGATTATTTTATTGAAAAGATGAGATAAAATTTTAATGTTGCCAAAAGAAAACAAAATTGTATAGTCTTCTGAGGGATATTCTTCTTACTTAATATCTAAGTTGAAAACTTTCACTTTAGAAAAGCTTAGAATAATATTTAATTTTTTATTTTTTTTATTTCAGCATATTATGGGGGAACAAATGTTAGGTTGTATATATTGCCTTTGCCCCACCCAAGTCAGAGCTTCAACTGTGTCCATCCCCCAGACGGTGTGAACCTCACCATTTAGGTATGTGTATACCCATCCCTCTCTCCCCCCTCCCACCTGCCCGACACCCAGTGAATGTTACTACTGTATGTGCACTTAAGTGTTAGTCAGTTAGATCAGTTAATACCAATTTGATGGTGAGTACATATGGTGCTGGTTTGTCAATTCTTGTGACATTCCAGCGTAGTTTTTTAATCTCAAATATTTTAGCTTTCATCTCAAGATGTTTGATTTGGGTGTTTTATCTAGTTATTGGCTATTTAAACTGTATATTTCATGACTCCAGTTAACTTTTTTAATCATATGAAATATACTCATTATAACTGTTTTAATTCCCTTCTCTGCTCATTCTAATGCCTGTATCAGTTCAGGGTCATTCATTACATATCTTGTTTTCCTGCTTCTTTGCATGCCTGCTAATCTTTATTGGATGACAAACTCTGTTAATTTGACTCTATTGCATACTGGATATTTTGTATTCCTGCAAATATTCTTGAGTTTTTTTGCTTGGGTATGGAATTAAATTACTTGGAAACAGTTTCATCTTTTTATCATAATTTTTTAAGGCAGATATGGAACAGTGCTTAGTCTAGAGCTAATTAATCCCCACTACTGAGACAAACAAGACCTTCTTGAGTACTCTATTGAGTGCCCCATGAATTATGGGTTTTTCCAGTCTGGCTGGTGGGAACAGGCATTATCCTCAACCCTGTGTGATCTTTGGCAATGTTCTCTTTAATCCTTCTGTATGATTCTTTCTCTGGCCTTGAGTGGTTTCCTCTCACGCAGGTTCTTTTCATTGCTCTACTGAAGATTTTTTTGTACCTCTCTGAGACTTGCTTTTCATGTGGATCTCTTTTCACTGGAACTCTGCCCTGAGATATTTCCCTGCCTTTATCTCCCCAGACTCTCAGCTCTGTCTCCTCCATGGAGGAAGAAGTGTGCCAGGTTCTGTCTGGGTTCCCTTGTGTTTTCATTCCCTGTAGCACAGTCTGGAACTCTCTCCAAGCAGTAAACTGTGGCAGTAATACGGCATTGCTTTCTGAACTTTCACTCTTCTGTGTTGCTTGATTTCCATTGTCTTAAAAAAATTTTTTTAAATACATTTTATCTGGTTTTTTTTTTTTGTTGTTGTTGTTGTTATTTGAGTTTGGAAGGTAAACTTTGTCTCTGTTATTTCATCTTGGCTAGAGGTAGAAGTGCTGTTTTGTTTGTTCTGTTTTTGTCAATGGAATAAACTGAAGGTTACAAGCTGAGAATGAGAAGGGATGGAGAAGTGTGAGGTTTAACAAGAGAAGTAAATATATGAAATAGTTCTCTCAGGGAGTAGTAAAGCAAATCTACTCCTAAAATATGTTAAGATTGCTAGGGATTCTGTGTAATATTAAATAGCTTCAAATTAAAGGGTTTTGTGGAAAGGGTTAAAAGATAAATATACATAAATTAAAATACCTTGAATCCCTACTAATAACCTGTCTTTATTTTTAAATCTGAAGCCCCTTACTAGGCCTTGAATGTTCTACTCCAAGTTTAAATAGAAAACGATTTGATGACTTCAATTAATTGAAAAAGAAATGCTTTCAGATGTGAATATTTAAAGAAAAAAGTCGGAGAGTAGAGAGTTTTAACAAATATTTCATGATAAAATCGCAACCTTAACAATTTGGGTTACTAATGTAAAAGAAATGTCAAATGAATAATTGAATGTCTTTAAAACGACTGCCTGCTAAGTAGATTGTGGAAAACTGATGCACATTGTTTTCTATTCAGGTTATTTGCCTTTCTGTAATGCAGGCTGAATTCCATAAGGACATCGTTAACAGCTAATATGTTAACTGTTGCACATAATGTTAGTTTTAATCTCTTTTTTCAAGATTTATCTCTCTCTTTATATTGTTTTTATAACATCTTTTGATAAATCTATTTTGTGATTTCCTCAAGAATACTTGCTTTATTTTTTTCCAGTTACCAATATGTTAACACTACAACCTATGTTAGCTTTTGACTTATATCTTCTTTGTTTTAATGTCACTGTGGTGTTTGTAGACAATGTTTTCACTTTAGGTTATTTTATGCCACTGAATCAAATGAAAACAAATTGAACTGGAGACACTTTGTTTGGATTCAGGAATTTCACATCTTGTTTTCTTTTTTAATTATTTTCACCATATGTAATAAATATTCACTAAATATATGGAGGCACTTGTACCTTTAAGTTTTCCCCAAATTTCCCAAATTCTTTTTATTTTTTAAATTTTTAATTAACAAATTCTAATTGTAAATATTATGCAGCACAAAGTGATGTTATGATATAGATATACAATAACTAAAGCAAGCTTATTAACCCATCCCCTCACCTTTACTTATTTTTTTACGATGAAAACATTTAAAATTTACTCTTTTAGCAATTTTGAAATATAAAACACATAATTAAAAATTATTATTAACTATAGTATGTTCACCATGCTGTGCAATAGATCTCAAAAACTTATTCTTCCTCTGTAATGAAAACTTTGTACCCTTTGACCAACGTCTCCCCACCCTGCCCTCTCTCCACTCCTGGTAACCACCATTTACTTTCTACTTCTGGAAGTTCAGCTGTTTTAGATTCTACATATAAGTGAGATTTCTCAAATTTTATAATGTGAAAAGCATTGTAGCAGACTAGTAGAAGCAATGACAAGCAGTACAGTAATATGTTATTCCTGCTATCATTAAGAAACAATTTTTACTATTAAATAAGACTTAATGGAAATGAAATGAGAAGAACACAAAAAAATCTTAAAACTATCTAATTGCTTTATTATATGTCAACAG
>NC_134114.1:68802500-68955000 GCF_040939455.1 Microcebus murinus
TCCTTTTCCCACTCCGTATAAAACAATGGCAAAACTTCTTCTCAAGCGGTTTTAGGTCTTTTGAAATCTGATTTAATCCTTACGTTCCAACCTCATCTCCTATCACATCCCACCTGTCCTCAACTCCACCTAGCGATGCAGGAACACCTGAAGGTACCCAGGGCTATGTGGTTTATTTGGGCCATTGGCCTGTGACTCATTATCACATACACCATTTTCAGGACAGAATGTTAAGTGCCAAGATGAACCCACTCTCTCTTTCCGGATGCAGCGATCACAGAGAAGGCTCCGTGTTAGTATGGCAGAGGAGGTCCCTGACACACTGCATGGTGAGCAGTTGCTAAAGAGTCACCAGATTTGCAGCCAACTTTGTATAAATAAGAAATAAGCTGCAGTTACATTAAGCCACTGAGATATGGGAGAAGTTCGTTGCTTGTGCATAAACTAGCTTCTCCTGTCACTCTTGTCTGTCAATGTTTTTATACTCCTATATGCTTTGCTTTGATTCACATGTTAAGGTGTGTTGGTTTGATATCAAACTTCCACTTGAAAACATGTATTCTGTGGTATTTTCAGTTTAGCGAGATAGTACATACTTTGAGAAAATTTAAAATAAAAAAAAAAAATCAAATACCATTATGTTCGATTCAATTTCTTCTCCTCCTTGAAGATGATCCTAAACTCTGCGTCCTCCCTGATCTCTCGAACTCATTTTTCCGCCTTCCAATAGCAGTTTCCTTTTATCTTTGCCATCTCTCCTTCTTTTATGGTTATTTCTTCATCTCTTTTCCCTCCAGTCACACATTCCAACTCAATTGTAAGCTTCTTAAGGTCAGGATCTGCATCTGAATCATTCTTAAATTCTCCTAAGCACCTCACACAAAGTGCAAGGCCATTGTCTATGCTTAGTGAATGTGGGTTGGATGAGCTCAGTTGTAGAAAGTAATAAATGGATTTTTTAAATAAATGCACCATCTCTCTGGAAATCCACAGTGCTCACATTTTGCGTTATGAGCTCATTTTAGAGTGATTGGATGGTTTTTATTGGCTAATGTCTGCCATGTGGTAATGTCTTCATTTGCTGAGTTGATGTTCCAAATCTTACAATTCTTAGTCGTAATTATTAGTTTTTCCCCTGCATTTTGTGCTTCATTGAGGTTTTAAAGGGTAAAATTAACCTCCCAGCTTTTCCTCCATAAATTTATAATTTCATTGTGATTTCATTGCTATATTGGCTTCCATTTCAGAGGTTTGTCCAAAGTTTAGGTGATTATGTGTCTGTTGTTTTTCTCTTCTCACGAATACGGTTTTTTTCTTACAAGCTCACTTGCTGAACTGCACAGCAGTAGATATAGCAATATGATGAGGAATTCTAAATACTATTTACTTAGAAAAGATGGATCTTAAGGGAAATGAAACATGTTTTTTCACCTGTGTTAAAATTATGTCAGAATTTATGAAAATAAAGACTCACTTCCATAATATTCTTCCCTGCTTTGGCATCTGTTTACCTGGACATAAGTCAATGTTTTCTGCAGAACACAACACTGTAAAATGTACATTAACAACTTCTTAAGGGATCATAAGCATAAAATTTGTTTAACTACTCAATAATATGGAAATTTGATTATTTCACTTGAACTAGAAATGTATGGCTTAAATTCCACTAAAGTTATACATGATTATATAGATTAAGAAATGCATTTGGGAATTTATTACTTCTTAATATTGGGTAAAGCTATCATAGACATTAGACTACTCACTACATAATTGCTTATAAATAAAGACCTTTAAGTACATTGTAGGGGGGGCAACACTCATTTAGAGGATCAGAAAATCATGTCTGGCTGCAAAACTAAAAAACAATGGTAATCTAGCATCTCCTGTATTATCCTGGATAGAGCTGGAGCTCATTTTACTAAGTGAAGTATCACGAGAATGAAAAAACAAGCACCACATGTACTCACCACCAAATTGGTATTAACTGATCAACAACACTTACGTGCACATATAGTAGTGACATTCATCGGGTGTTGGACAAAACTAAATTTGAGCCACAGAACTTCTTGAAACCCTTTGGGGGAAACATTGGAATACTGATCTTTGCCTCAGTCTGTCCTTTGTAAAATTAATTTGTAAAAGGCTGCCTGCCTCCCTATTTGCTTTCAAATCCCTCCAATCCTAACACCTTGACTCACCCAGCTACCACCCATAAATGTATCCCTTCCTCCAACTATGGAACCAGTTAGGCCCCATAAGGAGTAAAAGACTTGGACCAGAAACTCAGTCGCTCAGCATCAAGTAGGCTTTGCTTCAGGTCTTCTAATAGCCAGACTTGCCTTTTTGTTTTTAATAAAAACTGTGCCTCTTTACTTGGTTTGAGTAATATTATTCCATCGCTCCAGAGTCTCTGCTCTGATTTGCTGCCCAGTGAGCTAGCTAGTGGAGTGGTTTTCCAAGTGTGTTCCATAAACCAGCATCGGCATCGCTTGGGAACTTATCAGAAATGCACATTCTTGGACCCCACCCCAGAGCTACTGAATAGGAAACTGGGGATGAGTCCAGCGACTGGTATTTTCACAAGCTCTCCAGTGATTCTGAAGAACACTAAAGTTCTGGGTTAGTTCTTTAGCTTTAATTCCTCTTATTTCCATGTGCTCGTCTGCTCTCTTCATAGACTTTCAAGTCCTTACTCTCTAGCGGAGCAAACTTCTTTCAGAAAGTACAGAGATTTTTATGCCAGTTTCAAAAGTGGGGAAGAGGGAAGAAGGTTGAAGAAGGAATAGTAGTGTATTTTGCTGTGCAACATACTGTGGAAAATCTGTAGTAAACGCAGCTGTGATACATGGGGGAAAAAAACTGTTAAGGGGAAGAAAAGTCAAAAAAGAAATTTTAAAAAATTTGTGCAAAGTTATGACTGCACTACCCCTGCCCCGGGTATTTTTAGAGGGATGCCAATAAAAAGGTGTGGTTCCTTTTCTGGTAGCTAGACTGTGGTTTCTTTTTTAATTCAACACCACAGAGACTGGACCATATAGAAACCAAATTAATACTCAGGTTGTACAAGGAAGTCCCTGGTGCAGTTCAGTGCATTATGGGACAAGAACAGCATGGGACAGGCAGGCAAAAGTCAGCAGTCTCATTTCCATCCCTCTCTGCCTCTTCTGAGCTGTTGTTCACTCAGTTATCCCCCTCCTTCGTTCATCTTCTAGCCTCCCTTCTCCATTGTTTCCTTCTCCCTGAGGATGTAAACTTGTGAACACCATCTCCAAATCTTGTAAAAGTCATCTTAAATCATCCACCACCCCCAGGAACTGCCCTAAATATGCTCTTCTCTTCATGTACAAGTTTCTATAGAATGAGATCTTCTTTCTAAATCTCAGCTTTGCATCTTTGTTTATTCCTTGGCCCATTGTAACAAACCTCCTTTCCCTGCACAGAAAGGAACTTCTGTCACCATGTCCCTCAGTGACCCACTTTAGAAAATCCAGTAGATAGTTTTTAACCTTTACCTTACTTGATCTCTCTGGAGTAGAATACTGTTGCCCCATCCTGTCTTGAAACACTATCCTCTCATGATTTCCATGACATGAAATTCTCTTTTTCTCCCTCCCCTCTCTCTAGGGCTATTTCTACCCAGCATTCTTTTAAGCTTATCTTCTCCTGACCTCCTTTTAAGTCCTGAAGCTTCCCCAAATTCTGTTCTTGTCCCTCTTTTCTTCTCATCCTACACACCCTTCTCAAGCAATGTTATCATCTACTACCTGCTCTCTTCTGTCTCTCTAACCTAAATTGCCTGTAGTGTTATTCTGATCTTCAGACTCTTAATTCTAATTTCTCAGTAGATCATATTCATCTAAAAATGCCGAAGGATGGTGACTCACCATCTTTTTCCTCAAAATTCTATTTGGTCTACAAGCTCTGCCTCCCACTCATTGCAAAACCAGAAACATGGCCTTTATTTGTATTTATCCTGTATTTATCCTTCTCCTTTAACTCTGTATCAAATCAGCTAATAAAAGATTTCATTCTCTCCATCTTCACTGCTTCTGCCAGTCCTGGTGTGTGTTACCTCTTGCCTGGCTTACTGCAATAGTCTTGCAACTTGTTTCTGTCCCCTTCACACTGTTGGAAGTGATATAACACATAAATGAGAGCAAATTTAACTGCATAAAATTTCACAGTAGTTTCCCATCTAAGACAGGAAAAATCTACTATCTCTTAAGCACATTGAAAGTTCCTCATGATTTGGTGTATTGACACCACACCAGGCTGACTTCTATCTGCCTTCATTCAATCCTGGAAGTTTCAATTATATTTCTATCCTCTGAACGTATAATTATTTTTAACTCCTCATGTTCAGTGCTGTGAAGCTCTGTGCATAATTCCATCCATCCATTCATAGTCTTATTTTATGACTATTTAAGACTATTTGTGTCTCTCTCTCCCCAAGAAACTACTTGATATCTGAGACTATATCTTCATTTTTGTATCCCCAGCATCTACCACAATGCCTGGCACATAGAATATGGTCAAAAATTGGCCGGGCGCTGTGGCTCACGCCTGTAATCCTAGCTCTTGGGAGGCCGAGGCGGGCGGATTGCTCAAGGTCAGGAGTTCAAAACCAGCCTGAGCAAGAGCGAGACCCTGTCTCTACTATAAATAGAAATAAATTAATTGGCCAACTAATATATATATAAAAAAATTAGCCAGGCATGGTGGCGCATGCCTGTAGTCCCAGCTACCCGGGAGGCTGAGGCAGAAGGATCACTCGAGCCCAGGAGTTTGAGGTTGCTGTGAGCTAGGCTGATGCCATGGCACTCACTCTAGCCTGGGCAACAAAGCGAGACTCTGTCTCAAAAAAAAAAAAAAAAAAAGAATATGGTCAAAAATTGATTGTTCAGTGGATGAGTAGCTGAATCAACATCATTCACTCACTCAGTTTAAGATTCCCCACTTGCATTTGCACATGTATAAAACACCTTCTCATTCTCTACCCCTAGCTGAGAGTTTATCCCAGAAAAGAAATTTCTTTGGCTCTCCCAGGCCAAATTAAGGATTCTTTCCCTGTGATCTTTATTTACATCTCAACTGTAGAAGTTACCACATTTTATAGAAATGATTGTTTGCACATTTGACTCTTCGAGCAATGTCACTAATACAACTGGACAAAAAAGAAGAAAATAAATTCAGATCATCCAAGATAAAACAAATTCTCTAAACTGCATCTTAATAAAGAGTTTACCAATTCCTAGTGAAGAAACCCTAAAATTAATCTCAATGATTCAGAATACACACACATTCATGTATTCTTATGTAGGTCTATTTTATTCAATTAAGCTCTTCAACTCTCTTTGTAAGTGTGCAGTTTAATAGCCCTTTCCAGTATTGTTACAGATAGATACCTGAGTGAGGTGGACACAAATGACTATTGAAATCAAGGTTCTGGTGCCCAAAGTGGCAAGAGAAGGAAAAGAGAACCCTGAAGAATTGAGTATTCTGCTATTAATCCCGACTACATATGTTACAAGTTACACAGGCACAGGTGCTTCTTTATATTTGTTTCCAGTGAATGGCTGTAAAGGGAAATAAAACTACAATAACCTGCCTCTCCAGCCTCTGTTCCTACTTCCATCTCCTTATGAGAAGGGGCAGAAAAGGCATTAGAGAAAATGAGGTTTAGACATATTATCATTCACTATTAGAAAAGACTATGTAAGTTTATTTCGTTTTTAATTTAACACAGAGCCTAACGTGTATTCTTTTACCTAGTAAGTGATACAAAGATTTATAAAGTGAATCAATTAAGTCAGTTTGTAATGCTATCTGCATATTAGTAACTGATACAAAGCATTTCCCCCCTATTATCTCATTACTCTTGATACTAACACTGAAAACATGACCATGCTAACTGCAGAGCCCTGAAAGGGACATGTCGAAAACTTCTCACCAAACTAGGAAAGAATATTCAATGCATACCACATCATGTTCAGATCGTTGTACTCCTGGATGGTACTATGTTTTCTCATTCCAGTGCCTGCTGACCCTAAAGGAGCCCACCCTGCAGAATGGAAGCAATGACCTGAGGCTGGAATACAAGGTAGGTGGAGAGAGTGGTCAGGACAACTTCACGGCTTTGCAGCCAGACCATGAGAATGAACAGGCTTCCCTTGTGTGGGGAAGTGGGTAGATGAGAATAAAGTGACACAAGGGTAACCCGGGTGGAGTGGATTGCTTGAGCAAAGGCACAAAGATTGGAATTTTTAGTGTCTGGCTAAAGGAAAATCAATATTCCCTTCTGGTCCTTTGTTCACTGACCACAATATTGAAAAAGAAGCCTTAGTTTCTGCTTCACTGTTACTTGTGCATGGGCCCCGGATGATTAGCAGTTGGAAATATGGAGAGGAGGGGAAGGAGGAATATGAGGGAATATCAGTAAAAGCTACAAAGTGCAGGACTGGAAGCTAAAGCCTTGGAACTGTGTCTCAGCTCTGACACTCACCAACCAGGTGACATCAGGACACTTAGCGTCTCTCAGCCTCAGTTTCCAAAACTCTACAATGAGGAAACTAGACCAGGGGAGCCTTAAAGTTCCCTTCTAGCTCTAAACATCATGACAGACTAATTACTTGGGTTCTCAGCCTCTCCCTGTCTATTATATAATACATTAGCGTCTCCTTGGGAGCAATAAAAGGAAGTGGAATTTAAACCAGCCAATTTTGCTGCTTATCAGCTCTGGGAAAAGATTTGATGGTCAGGAAGCTGAGGGCACTCTGTTGGCTTCAAATATCAACACATTCTCTTCCCGCCATTACACCACAGATAGTCAAGATTTTACTTAATTTTTCCCTTGGAGTTTCTTTTTCAGTATCTATGAAATCATTTTCACAATCCCCTTTTTATAGGTCCACAGGGTCATACAGGCCATTATGTATTTGAATATTAAGTACTAGGTACTATATGATTTGCTAGAATTATCTCCATCGGCTTCAAAATCACGTTCTGCTCCCAGAAATCAAATGTTGTTTCCTACCCAAGCTATTAAAATTTGGCTGTTGAAATGGACAGACAATACAGTTTGTAACATCAGAGTCACAAAGAATAACTATAGTGTTTTCATGTTCAATAATCATACTAGCAACCAACACTTAGGTCTCATTTATGTTCTAGGTACTGTGCTAAATGCTTTATATGCTGTCCGTCCATATTGTGCTGCTACAGCAGAATACCTGAGACCAGGTAATTTATAAAGAACAAAAATTTATTTTTCATAGTTCTGGAGGCCAAGTTCAAGACCAAGATGCCATCATCTTGTGAGGACCTTCTTGCTGCATTATCACGTGGAAGGGCAAAGACAGGGCAAGAGGGGGCCAAACTCACCCATGTATAATGCCACTAATCCCACCAATGAGGATAGGGCCCTTAATAACAGCCTAATCACCTCTTAAATGCCCCACCTCCTAATACTGTCACAATGCCAACTAAATGTCAACATGCATTTTGGAGAGGATAAACATTCAAACCATAGCATGTGCTATATTATTGTCCCCAACACACTGGAAAGGAATCTCCATGTGAGCAGGGACTTCTGTCCATTTTATTCACTGCTGATTCCCCCAGGATCTAAGGGCAGTTCCCTGCTTTATTTGGACACTCGAATTCCAGTGGTTTGTCTCCAGAGTCCACACTGTTGACCACCATACTATGGGTCATGATGGATAAACTGGTGTTGTGCCCTTGGGAAGCTGTGGGGTGAGGGGACTCTAGCATCTGCCTCTATCATTTATCACCAGGGCGACCCTGACAAGTTATTTAACTATTGGATGCTTCCACTTCCTCTCTAGAAAGTGGGCATAATACTAGCACTACTTCATAAACTGGTAAGGATTAATACCTATTGCCACATAATGAATCACCAAAAACAATGATTTGAAGATCAACAACCACTTATTTTTGCAAATTACAAATCTGCAATTAGAACAGGGCTCATCCAGGAAAGCTCTCTTCTGGTCCACACAGCGTTAGCGGGGCAGCCCAGCTGAGGGCAGGATGATCCCCACACAAGGCAGCTCACTCTCATGGCGACAAGCTGGTGCAGGTTGTTGGCTGGGAGGGGCAGAAGTTCTTCTCCATGTAACCTGGACCTCCTCACAGCACACCGGCTGAGATCTAATGGGATCACCCACAGAGAGGACTCTGGGCAGAAGCTGTCTCTCCTCCTTTCAACTTGGCTTCGGAAATCACATGGCATCATTTTTACCATACCCCCATACCCTCGTAGTTAAAACAGTTGCAAAAAGCCCACCCACCTTCAAGGGGAAGAGACAGTCTCTGCCTCTTGTTGAGGGAATGGCAAAGTTCTGGAAGATGCTGAAGGGAAAATATTGTTATGATCATTTTTGGAATATACAAGCTGCCACCACTTGTGCCCCTGAATCTGGTTTTTCTCAAAGGAAACTTGTACTTAACTAAGGAATGATTGGAATGTCCAGCTACTCTGCGATTAGGTAAAACTGCCCTATCCAATAGCATGGGATAGAGGGTACTGTTCACTCACCAGCCACAATAACATGTGAAGGTTGATAGTGGGGTTTTCCCATGCCCCTTGGTAGATAGGTAGGGAATTCCCAGGCACTGGGCCATGGAAGCTAGAAGGAAACCAACCATGTGTCAAACTAAAAGAGTGGAGACATAACCAGAGTATGGACACAGATCAGCAATGAAAAAAGAAAACAAATATTTATTAAGTCCCCACGGATAACCTACTTTGCTTAGGTTATAAAACCTACTTTGCTTAGGTTATAAAATCTTCCTACAGCCTGTCCTCATCATCTGACCTTTCAACTGACCAAAAGCCCTTTTGTATTTGTTTTTATTTTATTTTATTTTATTTTTTGAGACAGAGTCTTGCTCTGTTGTCCAGGCTACAGTGCAGTGGCATCATCATAGCTCACTGCAACCTCGAACTCCTGGGCTCAGTCGATCCCCCTGCCTCAGCCTCCTCAATAGCTGGGACTACAGATGCGTGCTACCTTACCCTGCCTGGCTAATTTTTCTATTTTTGGTAGAGATGGGATCTCACTCTTGTTCAGGCTAGTCTTGAACTCCTGGCCTCAAGCAATCGTCCCACCTCAGCCTCCCAAAATGCTAGGATTACAGATGTAAGCCACTGCACGCAGCCCCAAAAGCCCATATTTTTAAGTCATCATAAAGCTTGAAATTTTAACAATGTACCATCTCCATATTTAATCCTCACAGCAATCCTATTAGTACAATTACCCTAAGAGTATCCAATATACTATTTTACAACTGACTTCAGCTGTAAATGAGATGCAAACTTTCTCAGAGAAAGTGATTCTAGTCCTGTATTCTCAGTACTCTGGTTGGGCTGGCTCAGGTCACCTGCTGCCCATACCTGTGGCAACGCCAGAGGAGTACAACATGCTGATTGGTCCAAGAAGATGGCACCACATAGTTTGGATCTTTTTATCACTTAAGTATTTCCAGGCAGTTTAGAGAGAGGTTAAATAAAATAGATTTTACGTAGCCTATCCTTTGCTTTTTTTTCCTCCAAGAACTATCTATAACAAAATATCTCTTCTCATCCACTTCGGTGAAATTCTGAAGCATCGGAAGGATGTTTTTTGTAAAATGGTTCCATTTATGAGTAAGTCATTTCATAGCAAAGCCCTTGAGGATCATGATGCAGTGAGGTTTTAGTATAATAATCTCGTGGATGCAATAATTTAGCCATTGCAGCCCATATCACAAGATCCTTGATTTAATGAGAGTTTTGCTGCAAGGCATCCAATATCCATCCAGTGCACTTAAGAAAATCAGGTAAAACAGGTGTTTCCTCAATTAACAATTTGCAGTCTTGGTGCACAAAACATAAGTGAACCAGAATAAAAGATAATATTCCTAACAAAACATATCGTACTCTACATTTGTTTTCCCAAAGATCTTGAATGAATCATCTCACATGTACATTTTTAAGTAATTAATTTAATAGATGCATTGCAAAGAGAAATACAAAAAAAATTATTATTTACAGCAACCTCACATTAACCAGCATGTGTTTAATCATAAAAATCTGTCAAGCAATGAAGTGTAAATTTTAACTTCCAAGTAATTAACATAAGTAATATGATTAACTGAAATTTTCAATTGTATGGAAAATCTTTCTCAAATAGTTAAAAATAGGTAGTATCCTTGTTTACAAATATTTTTAATCATGTTTCTTAAGTTAGCTCATTGGCACATTGGCAGTTTCTTTTTTTTAACTTTGGCAGAATCAGAACTTCTCTCATGTCATACAAAAAATTGAATTCGTAGGCCATATTCCACTTAATATAACTCATTGTTGATTTCTCTCAGAAACTGGCACCTATTCTAATATACTATCCATGATAATTCTCACAATGAAGTAAAATGAAATTTGATTCCATTCCCAACTCTCTAATTTAAACAAGTCATATGAAAACCAGTCCCTCGGTTTTTTTTTAAATATTACAACTTTTTAAAGAATATCTGAAAATTATTTGGAGTCCTAAATAGTTTATCTGAACATTTCAAAATATCCTCAGAGAAGGTCTAGGGAAGAAAACCAAAACCCACAATGACAACAGTTGGGGGAAAAGATATGAGGCTAAGCATATTCTCACCCAGCCACGGTTTGCTCTGATTTCCACATACCCTGCCTGTTCCACTCCGTGACTTTAGGACACCAAATTGCAAAAACAAATCAAAATATTCCAGCTTTCATCATTTACACAAATCTATTAACTTCAAAGGGAGCTTTGTTTATGGTTAGGGTGACTAATTTATCTCCCAAACCAGGACACTTTTGCAGAATGAAAGGGGGTATTCTTAGTAATTAAAGCTGCTCATTAGACATAAACTGGGATTGGCCTTGGCAAACTGGGACATAGGTCCACCCTACTTGTAGGCAATGACAACTTGGCCTAAGAAGAATGAAATATCATGCCGGGCGCAGTGGCTCACGCCTGTAATCCTAGCATTCTGGGCAGCCGAGGTGGGAGGAACGCTCAAGGTCAGGAGTTTGAAACCATCCCTAGCAAGAGCAAGACCCCATCTCTACTAAAAATAGAAAGAACTTAATTGGCCAACTAAAAATATATATAGAGAGAAAAAATTGGCCGGGCATGGTGGGCACATGCCCGTAGTCACAGCTACCGAGGTGGGAGGAATGCTCAAGGTCAGGAGTTTGAAACCAGCCCTGGCAAGAGCAATACCCCATCTCTACTAAAAATAGAAAGAAATTAATTGGCCAACTAAAAATATATAGAGAGAAAAAAATTAGCCCGGCATGGTGGGCACATGCCCATAGTCCCAGCTACTCGGGAGGCTGAGGCAGGAGGATCGCTTGAGCCCAGGAGTTTGAGGTTGCTGTGAGTTAGGCTGACACCACGGAACTCTAGCCTGGGGAACAGAGCGAGATTCTGTCTCAAAAAAAAAAAAAAAGAAAAAAGAAAAAAGACAGAAATTCAGTTGCTCATTGAAAACTTTGCAAAATTCTGCACTGAATTGCCTTTTTTTCTTTTTACTTAAAAATTCTAAAATCTTACTGGTATGAAGTCCCAAACTTTGTACTTCCTTAGCTTCTTTACTAAGCTACTGTGGATTCTCTCCAGTTTCTTACATACTTACCAGAGCCCTGATGAAGTGAATGATAAATATGACCAAGAGGACACGAACTGTACAGATAATCACAACCAAAGCATTTCTAACAGTGCATTCCCACGTCATCTCCTAGAAAGTTGGGAATTTAAGTGAGTCTTGGGTGCTTGGAATTTTACTGACATTTTCCTGAGTTGAATTCTCTCCCCTCGTACTGCTCAAAGCTGCCTACTTTTACCTCAGCCCCTGTGGGTGCAAAGTTCCCTCATCTGCGAGGCTTATAGTGGGCCATGTACTTACACGAGAGTTCTCTGATGACTGGGTTGTTTTTGTTAAATTACATGAACCTCTCCAAAGGAATCAGATCTTGGGATAGCTCCAAAGGCAGGTTATTTTCCTTTCATTCCCAATTGAGTCAGAAAAATTTATTCATTTACTAGTCAGAAAATAAACTTGATGCATGTTCCTCAGGAGATCCATGTGCTGTGCCTTTTTATGGCAAAATGCCACATGTACATCGGAAAGGAATACTCTGTCACGTGGTCCACTGCCACAGCTGTGTGGGCCACAATTCACTCAGAGCTTGTAAGGACAGCAAGGCTGAGCCCAGAAACTACTACAGAAAGCAGGCCAGTAGGGAAGCTCTACTGTGTTCCAGGTGGTGTCTTTCCTTCTAGCTTCACTGAGAGGGCCTTCACACCTGTGGGGGGCCGGGGGCTGAGACTGTCTTTCCACACCAAGAGGTTGGGGACCATACAGGTAGACACATTTTCCATGACATTTTTCATGACATTTCCTGCCTTTATGTTCCCAGATCACAATCCCTGGATTCCCCTCCCACTGGCACTACTGGCTCATCCATGCCTTCTCACAATTTTTCCTAAGAGTTTTCGTGGTGAAACACATAATCCCCTTTCTGACTAAAACTGGGTGAAGAGACTGGCTTATTCTGTGCTCAGCCATGACCATTTTCACTGAAGAAATGGTTGGCTTTCTTCAGTGGGTGGCAAGCCTTCTGTTGTTTAAAAACAAAACACAAAAAACCCTCAGTAACTGCTTTAACAAAATGAAAACTTTCCCCTCAGAGTAAATGGTTATCAAAATTTAGGTTGGGCTTGATATGCTTTTTTAAGTTTCAAAGGAGTTCTGAATATCTGATGGCCCCAATAACGTAAATGCTTCGAATCATTGACAATTCAGGAATTAGTTAAATGTTACTAAAGAAAAAAGTTGGCAATTAAAGTATTAGGGGAATTAAGATTTCTTTCCTCTTGCTGGGGAAAAAAAAAATCACCATTATTTGAAGCTTACCAAAAAAAAAGATTTTTATGGGCATATTTTAGCCTACCATGCTATAATCAAGCATTTTTATGGATCCCATTTATATTAATAAGGCAGTAAAGGAGGAAGCTTCAGATAAAAAAAAAAAAAAAACCCTAAGTCTCAGAAGCCTTAGAGCCAATGACAAGACAAAAGAGGAACCAGTGTCTTCTGATTTTGCCAGCTAGACTGGAATTCATACTGCTTCCAAATTCTGTTTACTTTTTCTTCGGTCAATGTGGGAACATTCTGACCAGTCTTGAAAAGTAGGACTTGATGGGCCATCATGCAAAAAGCTATTAACATATCCACAGTTGGCCCTGAAATATGCTTTCAAGAATTTAGAAGATTTGCCAACCTCTATGTGAATTTTTCTTCAGAAAAGTGCACTTTTATTAACACCCTCCTCCCCACTGTGGATAAAATTGGTCACAATATTCTCATGGGAAAGAAAAAAAAAAAGAGCTTTCTGAAGAGCCTCTGTAGATAGAGAAATGGAGTTTCTGGCCAAGAATAAAAATGGAAATGTCTGAAATGTTTAGAGCTTCTGATTAAACCTTCAATGGTATATTTCTTTTAGACAAAGCATTTGTCATAAGTAGCTTGTCTGCTTGAGTATGATTTATGTGGCTGAACTGAAGTTGGCTGAATAATTTATGCTATTTATTGTTCTGGAAAGTTTCTTTTCTTAATAAATAAATAAATAATGCTGTGCTAAAAGAAAGGGGGGAAAGGGGAAATGTCAGTAGCATGAGGAAGGAAAAAAAGTTATTTTTTCCATGTTGGAAGCTAATAAAGTGTATCTAAGAGGAATGGTCTCCACACAGAAGGGCAGGACTCTAATAGGTGAATATTGTCAGCATTTTCAATGAAACCAATTGGCTAAGAGAAGCTGTCAAATAGGTGTGAAATGAGCTAAAATTACTAGCGATACACTTTCTTTTAAGGTACTTTGCTTTGTTCCTTACAGTGCCTTACAGCAAAAAATTTAATTTAAATACTGAAAATGGAATGCAGCTATATTGATTTAAATTCACTAAGCAAGTATTGGAATCTATTTCCTGTTTCCCACATAAGTGCAGGGTGTGTGTGAGTCTATGTATATGCAATGCTGTCAGCTTTTCTGCTATTTATGAGTGAGTCACAGTTTATTAGAACCTACCACAATGTATATTAGCATAAAACACATAACTTGAATTGTCAGTTTATAAAATTTTCAGAATGTATGATTATAGTTCTGCTCTTACTCTAGATTTTTACATAGTTCCAATGATTTAGCCTACCTGCTAAAATACTGAGCTCGTATTAGACCTTGGCTGTCTTTTGTTGGCATTTTTTTGTTGTTTGTTTGTTTGGTTGGTTGGTTGGTTGGGTTTTTGTTGTTTTTGTTGTCGTTATCATTTTATCACATAAATTTTATTCCTGGAACCTATGCCAAAGACAGAGTTACAGACAAAAGAATGGATGGATGAGCGCGCAGAAATACGTGTGGCTCAATTCAGCTGAAACTATTTTATAGATAACTCACTGTAAGCTATGACTAAAAATATTTGAAATGTTTACAGGCTGCATAATATATATGTTTGACATATTAAAGGAGACTTCTATCAGCTGCTCAGTAACCATTCCAGAAAAACGCCTTAAAAGAACTCAAGCAAAATCACAGCCCCTCATCTGCAGTGCTGTTTCTAATTTGAAGGCAAATTCATCTCTGACACACAGCAGATTCTGTGCAGGTGGAAGGAAGCCCCTCTCTGCTCCTCTCTCTGCCAGTCAAATTATGTCATCAGTGAAGGATCACTGGTTTTTAATGATACGGTGGCCTCCATACTGAGAAGCAGTCCTAGCAGAGCAGTATGCATAGCCAATAAAATGGCTGTCACCAAATTACAATTGACACTTAACATCACTAAATCTGCAGTGTAATTCCTTGTGACAGTTGTGTAGGTATATTAGAAGAAAATAATTTACTTCAAACCCAGCATGTTAGACACATTTTCCTGAACGTAATTCATGTCACATTTACAGTAGCCAAAGCAAGCAGTCTCGAGGCAACCTTAATCCGGGAAGAGATCATAGATACTAACATGTTCATTGAAGTATGATTATTTATGCATGCAATAAACAAAGCTAGAGCAGTTGTTCATTGTAGGTTTTAATTGTTATTGGAGGTTTTAATTGTTATTGGGTTTTAAATGAATATTAGCCTCTTTTGCTGTAGGGAATAAGGAAAACTATTTTTTTTTTAAAAGCCACATTTTACATGGAAAACAGGCATCAGCGGAAAAGTCTTCTTTTTTTGTCCAGATGAAATGGACATTCATGTGGCCCTCACCCTCTACCACAGCTCTATATTATATTTGGACTTGAAATTCTGTGCCAATTACCAGGTGACAAATGTATACACATCCAACTTCCAAAATGCAAGTAAACTAAAAAAAAAAAAAAAAAAAAAAAAGCCAGCACCAGCTTTTCTCTTCTCTCAGAGTAATAACACTGGGGAACAAAGGTTTGGGAGGCAGACACGGTTTCTTCTGGAATACTATTCTGATACATTCATCTGGAGCAGGTCTGCAGAAAGACCCTTCCCTGGCCTTATAAGCATATATAAATATGTGACAGAGTTAAAGGTCTCCGCTCTTCAGAATGAAGTGGTTTGAATGTCTGGCGAAATGGGACTGCAAAAAATTCATTCCAACTTTGTCTCTAGGCAATTCACCTTTGGCCCAGTGATGATATGAGTCTTTCTGCTGATGGGGGAGATATAATAAGTCAGTTCAGGCAGTCTTTAGAAGGCAGGGGCCTATTTGTTAGCAGAATGAGGCAGGTGTACTCTTCTATGGGAGATTAGCTCATCCCAGCATGATAATTACCTCACAGGAAGCCCTCAAGGTTACACATCAAATACAGGCGCTGCAGATCCAGTCCTGGAAATGGGCATGCCTCTATGGTTAAGGAGTCTTAATTTAGAAATTCCAAATTTAAAAACACACATCCGTGAGTGATAATTTCCCTGTCCTTTCATTAAGACATTAACACGTCTCCAGCAAGTAAGTGCAGAGCTCGCTGAAAAACGCTAGCCTAGATTGCAGCTCAGCTGCGAGGCCCGGGAATTAACCTCCGTCCACATGTCTCAGTTGATTTTTTTATCCAAGTGGCGAACTGCAAACAAGAAGTAAGAGAAACCACTTTTGGCTGGCTAAAGTCCTTTCTGGCTGTGTGTGCCATTTGCTTAATAATCCTCCTGCCTTTTGGAAAATAATTTTGAATGAGTTGTTTATTTTCCAAAACAGAACCACAGCATTTCAGCTTTGTCGCCAAAGAGCAGAAGGGGGAGATGGCAGTTTGGGTGAGTCGGGTTTTTCATATAATGTTTAAGAGCACAGATTGCTCTTCCTACACCATCATAACATGGGGATAGGTAGCCGGGCTAACACTGTCTCTCTCTCTCTCTCTCTGGCTGCTGAATGCTTTAGCCATGCTAAACAGAGCAACGTCACTGCCACAAGCCTTGGGCAAAAGCTAGAACCTCTCTGGTTTTCTAGGTCAGTGAGGATGACCTGCGGAATTCTTCAGTGTCACTGGTCCCGGAGCACACTTCTGACAGCACGAGGCTGGGGAGGTGGCGGCGGTCTGACTGCATGACCACAGCTGCCAGAGTTTATCATGCGGGTGCCACTTGTGGGGGTGCACCAAGAGAAGTGGCAAAAATAGAAGGGAGAGACTGAGGAGGGGGTAGTATGATTAGGAGTCATGGAGGTTCACCCTCTTTTCAGTTAGAGGTATATCAAGCAAGGACAATTCAAAGGATTTCTAAAGCAGAGGCACAAATATATCAGAGCTTTATTAGAAATGAATATTTGGGGCAGGCATTCTTAAGGACGCATAATAGGAAAGCATTTCGTACACAAACATCAGGACATTTTGTAAACATGAATACTAATAGAACAATCCTGGAAAAGATCAAGAGTAAAAAGATATTCTTTATTGTTAATAAATATTTGAGTTTTGTATGTAGTGTGTTTCCATAGGAAATTATCTATCAATTTTATACTCTGAAATGGCATTAATTTGAGAATTCACTGAAGCCAAAAGAAATCTTGGTGCTTTCATATTGTTTAAGGTCTATTCAGCGTCAAGGACAGTATGACAACCTCTGCAGCAGTGTGTCTCATGGAGTGAATTTGGATCACATGCATGGTGGACCCTTGTGACAAACTCCCCCTCTCCTAAGACCCAAGTTAGTGTAGGACATCCTGCCAGAACAGTTGGGATTTTCTAGAGCCTCAGTTCAGAGGTCCCCATCCTATTGTTATAAGGTTCTCTGCACCAGCCCCACCACAGTGGGTGTCTCGCAATATCCAGAAGAAGAGAAGAAATCAAATAAATGCAATAAAACTCCTTCTGCAGGAGAAGCCATCCACAGAAATTGCCCAAAAACCATTCACTCACTGATGATGTCAGAAAGCAGCATGAAATCCCAAACATACTTATCAAAAAGTAACTTAATCTCTATTTTGAAAACGTGCAATTGTGTTATTCTTCTATGGACTTAACACAGAAAAATGCCCTGTCACAAAAGAGGTGCTTAACTGAGGGCAAGTGGCATCTAATATCTTAGTGTTTGGATACTTCCAAACCAGGTCATAGAACTCCCAGGTGCAAGAACAAGTCTGATTTGTCACAGAGCATTTGTCTTGCCTCTTTATTAGGAACAGCTAGCTGATTGGAAGAAATTACTTTCCAAAATACCAAATTTAGAATAATTCTGTTAAAAGAAACTTTTAAGATTTGTTTTAGAAATCTTCTTCTCTGCTTTGAAGAATGTTTTTATCCATGTGAATGTATTCACATGCATACACACACAATCACACACACACACACACTCTTTTCACAATCTCTCACACACAAATACATACAAATACACCCTCCCCCATTTCATTGTTCAGTCAATCTATCCTCAACACCACCCTTACTCTTGGAAAATATAGTTCTGTTTCCCAGGCCTTGTTAAGACTCTTCTATCATACTAACACCCAGTCTCAATTTTTAAAATGAACACGTCTTTCTGAAATTACACGTTGAATATCAAACAAAGGCCATTTTAATGTTTTCAAGGCCAGAGCAATATCATGGATAAGTCTGAAAAGGATGAAAGTCAAATCATCAACTGTGTATGGCTCTGATAACCAAATAATTTCAGTGATTAAGACAGAGAAATGCACTCTAGAATCACATTTACAAGATAAGGAAGGAGCATCACTTATTTGGGGGGTTCTTTTCCATTGACATAAGGCATCAGAAAAAGAAAAGAGAAAATGTCTATTATAAAAACAATTCTTTATTAGCTCCTCTACACTGAAGAATAATTTTTCATATGAAAAATATAGGGAAATTCCAATTCCACGTGAAAATGCTATTCTATATTTTACGAGATCACAATTATATTATAAACTAAACCCTAATTTATAACCACTGATAGAAACGTATGACATTAACTGATCTTTTTAATACGTTATGTTTCTTTTCCAAGAGTGAGATCTAGGGAGAATTATTTTCTCTGTATGTCTAGATATTTTAAATTTATAAGATGACTATATAAGCTGGAGAAATTATCTCCTTTGTTTCCAAAGCACTTTTATGTCAGCAAAAGAGGCAGCATTTCTTTATTATCCACATTCTCCTATTTAAATCCCATGTCACACATTATACAATTTTTGTTCAAAGAAGTTACAAAATGCAAAGATCTATATCTGTGGCCTCGTCGCATGTAATCTTACTGAAAAATACAACATAATACTATAATATTTAAAACTCACTTAGGGCCGGGCGCTGTGGCTCACGCCTGTAATCCTAGCTCTTGGGAGGCCGAGGCGGGCGGATTGCTCAAGGTCAGGAGTTCAAAACCAGCCTGAGCAAGAGCGAGACCCCGTCTCTACTATAAATAGAAAGAAATTAATTGGCCAACTGATACATATATAAAAAAAAACTAGCCGGGCATGGTGGCGCATGCCTGTAGTCCCAGCTACTCGGGAGGCTGAGGCAGAAGGATCACTCGAGCCCAGGAGTTTGAGGTTGCTGTGAGCTAGGCTGACGCCACGGCACTCACTCTAGCCTGGACAACAAAGTGAGACTCTGTCTCAAAAAAAAAAAAAAAAAAAAAAAACTCATTTAGTTTTTCAAAGAGAGCAAAGAACACACTTTTAAAAGAAATTCAATGTTTATTTTTGATATGTGCATACAAATACATTTTTGAATAAACAAAAATCAAACATAATATTAGATTTGTCCAAGTCAGCTAAGTTAAAAGGTTCTAGATTTTGTCAGAAATTAACTTTATGTGATTATAAATAAGCATGTTAGAAGAAGTTTACGTCATTTTTATGTAAGCCTTCAATATTAAAGTTTCAGGTGTCTATTGTTATATAGCAAACTATCCCTAAAACTTTTTAACTTACCATTTTGTTATTTTTCATGATTTTATGGGTTAAACATTACAGCATGTCACATGTTGGGCAAATCTTCTCTTTCAGGTGTCCACTGGAACCACGCGGTGATATTCAGCTGGAGGCTACCCTAGTGGGATTCCTCACTCACACACTTGAAGCCTGGGCTAGGATAGCTGAAACAGCTGGGGTGACCAATGTTGGCCTCCCTCCTTGCTGCCTCTCCACATGGCTGGCTTGGGCTTCCTCACAGCAAGGCAGTCTGAAGGTCATCATATTTCTTGTATGGTAGAACAGGGCTCCAAAAGTGAGTATTCCAAGGGGCAGGACATAGACCTTTCTAATCTTTTAAGGCCTAGACTCAGAAACTGGCATAGCCTCATTTTCACACGTTCTGATGGTCAGAGTAGTCACAGAACTCACCCAGATTCAAGATTTAGGAACACAGACTCACCTCTGAGCAGGAAACATATCAAACATTTTGTCGCCATCTTCAATCGATTACAACAAATGTTTCATTTTGGAATTATATTGCTAATCGATTTTTCTACAAAGAGCATACACTGCACCCCGTTTCCTTATTGACAATCACCAATTTTCAGGACCAATTTTAGTGTTCCCAGTAAGATAGAGAATAACTAACAAAGAGAGTGGCAGAAGGGCCTAAATGTAGAAAGAAATTTTATGTCACATGGAATATATAGCCTACTATGCCCAATTTAAGAGTAAGTCAAACAACAAAAGATAAGACTGAATTCAGGGATTTTTGTTGTTGTTTTATTTGATTTGATTGTTTAAGTTGGATTAGGAAGAAATAGTTTAGATACATAGAAAGGTAAATTAAGACATTAAACCCTGGGAGTATAGCTATTATACTGAAACTTTGGTCTCAAAAAGTTTATGTGTCTTACCAAAACCTCAATTTAATTTTGAAAATGGCTTTGTAGCATAATTTATATGCCCCAATCAACAAGACTGATTCCATAAACCATACCCAGCTATCAACTTAATTGTTCCACAGTAACTCAGAAAGTGCCCCAAATTAATCAAAGCCAGATATGCCCATTTGAAAAGAAACCTAAATAATAAGAATACAGTTTTCTCTCCCATTATAGAATAGATATGGAGTTGTCAAGTTGGTTGGTAGGATAATAGCTATAAATTCAATTCCATTTTTCTATTTACTCCCAAGATAAATCAGAAAATAAGAATCATTTGAACAAATACAAAAACTTTTGCTTATTCCTCCCTACCTTTTCACATTTAGGATGCTTTCCATTTCCCTACAATCCTTACTTACTGATCTACTACTCAGCCTTTGAGATCCCAATCAGAATTTCTGGTAGGGCTTAGGATGTAAAAGTTCCAAGAAAAATTACACCTATTCCAACAATGAGAAAAATCCAAATAGACTCCATCTTACCAGAAAACTAGAGTGGAAAGTCAAACAAGTTAACTGGCTTCCAAAAGGTGACAAGCTCCTCTGAGGATAAACAGGACACATGAACTGTTTTGACTTTGGCAGAACATGAGAGACAGAAGTGGCAAACGTAAAAGTGGATAAGGAGAAAGCTAAAATCTTAACCAATATTTAAAGGCCTAATATGGGCTTGAAAACATGAAAGTTTAAAACCCCTGGGAGTTCTAGATGGAAAAGAAAATTCACTTGGAAATTTTCTTTTCTCTCTCTTTTTTTTTTTTTCTTTTTTCCATATCAGGTGTTCATGACAAAAACTGGGAGCAAAACAGGAGACCTGGAGACACAAAACCCCACCAACTTCTCTTAAAAAAAGCAAAAGCATTAGGCATCTAGAGGAGGGGTAAGGAAACCTTGTCCATTTTTAGGGCCCAGGCAAAGACTCACTGTTTGCCTCTGGCAAAGGTGTCCAAAATGCCCCTGTCTCATCTGTTGGCGAAAAAAAAAAAAAAAGAAAAATAAAACATTCTCTCTAATGGAGAGTTAGAAGCAAAAGTTTTTTGTCCCTGTGGAAGACACGAGAAACTCCCCTACGAATGCCACAACTACAAATCTTGAACCAAATGACAAGGCCACTAGGGGACCACTAGAGGAAGGACACCATCCTTGCCTCTGGCTCCAGACAAAAGCACACTACCACTGAAGGGGGACTAGAAGCAAAAGCCATGGGTCCCTGAGGGAGAGAGAGAAATTCCTCTCAGGCTGAGATGTCAGTACTCATACAAAGGTGACATATGTAACTACCTGAGAGGGGCAGCAACTCTTTTTCAAGCCCTCCACTTGATACAAGGCAGAGTGAGAAGCCCCACCCTGAGACATGGTCACACAGGCTTATCTAAGGATGAGGATGGACCAGGAGAACCAACAACTCCCCGTCCCCACCACTAACCTCATTTTTAATAACAAGCAATAGCAGTCTGCAACTAAAAGAGAGGGAAGAATGTGGGGAAAAGACTCTCTCTATGGTGCAGGTAGGCAGGGCCTGTTGAAAGGTGACAGTAGAGCGGGAACACTAATTAAAACTCTCTAGACTCCAGGCCCCACAGTAAGGGAGGTAGCAATGGGAAGGAATTGGAAGCCTGTTGTTGCGCTGAAGATAACCATAGTAGCAACAAAAACCAAACTTAATTCCACTGCTGAGTGATTAAACCTCCCATATTAACGTTCTGAGTGAAAAAGAGACATACCTATTTCTAAATATAAATACTGATTAAACTCATTGTGTTTTTCTACACATCATATCTAGCATTCAATTAAAAAAAAATACAAGACATAAAAAAGCAAGGAAAGAAACCTACTATTAAGAGGTAAAGTTGTCTACAGAACCAGGCCTACAGATGACCTAAATGTCAGAACTGCTAGATTAGGATTTTAAAGTAATGTGATTATTATGTTAAAGGATCTAGTGGAAAAGGTAAGCTATATTTATGAATAGATGGGCAATTCCAGCAGAGAGATAGAAATTTTGTTTTTTTAATTTCTAAAGCCAGCTAGAAATGCTGGGGGAAAAAACATGGCAACAGAGATGAATAATGCCTTCAATAGACATACCAGTAAACTGGATAAAGCAAAGGAAATCATCAGTGAATTTGAAAATGAGCCAATAGAATTTGCCCAAACTAAAACACAAAGAGAAGAAAAGAGTGAAAAAAAGAATGAACAGAAAAACAGAAGATTTATTTGAAGAGATAACAACTAAGAATTCTCCAAAATTATTGAATTATGACAAATTATAGATCCAAAGATATTAGCAATTCCCAAGCAGTTTAAAAAGAAAAAGAGAAAGAGGAAGAGGAAGGAAAGAAGGGGTGGGAAGAGAAAAGGAGAGAAGGAGAGGATAAAAAGAGAGAAGAGAATGAAGAGGAAAGAAAGAAAGAAAGAGAGAAAGAAAGAGAGAAAGAAAGAGAGAAGGAAAGAGAGAAGGAAAGAGAGAAGGAAAGAGAGAAGGAAGGAAGGAAGGAAGGAAGGAAGGAAGGAAGGAAGGAAGGAAGGAAGGAAGGAAGGAAGGAAGGAAGGGAGGGAGGGAGGGAGGGAGGGAGGGAGGGAGGGAGGGAGGGAGGGAGGGAGGGAGGGAGGGAGGGAGGGAGGGAGGGAGGGAGGGAGGGAGGAGAGAGATAGAAAGGAGGGAGGAAGGGAGGGAGGGAGGGAGGGACACATAGAAACATCATAGGTCAAACTATTGAAAATCAAATATAAAGTCTTGAAGGTATCCAGAGGAAAAGAAGAAATGATATTCTGAGAAACAGTATCAACACACTTCTTTAGAGACTATAAAAAACAGAAAAAATGGTATGCCACTTTTCAAGTATTAAAATTTTTTTAAGTCCACCCAAAATTCTATATCCAGTGAAATATATTCCAAAATTGAAAAAGAAATACAATCCTTTTCATACAAACATATAATATGAAAATTCATTGCCAGCAAACTTACACTATAATAAATGTTAAAGGAATTTCTTCAGATAAAAGTAGTGTGATACCAGATATAAATTTGAACCTACACAAGAAAATAAAGAACTGCTAAAAATAGTAAATATGTGAGTAAATATAAACACTTTTAAAATATAAACAGTTTTTAAATATAAACAGTTTTTGCTGACTGAATAAAGCAAAAAATAGTAGCAATATATTGTGGAGTTTATAATAAATGTGGTAATAAAATATATGACAGCAATAGTGCAAAGCATGGAGCAGAGGAAACAGAAGACACTTTTGAAGTTCTTACACTATTATCAAGTGATACAATATGATTTGAAGATAGATTGTAATAAATTAATGATGCCACTACTTTTTAGTCAACTATTCATGAGATGCTGTTACCACTCTGCGGCATAGTCCCATCTATCCTATTCCTACTTCTGGACATTTTTGCCTTAACCCTAGGAATTTTCCCAAATCTGAGGTTTCCTTCACACTCACTATAAAATGTTGAAAAAAGTTTTAATGTTGATAGTCATGTTATCCTCTGTACCTAATTCAAGGTAAATGAAAAGATGGTCCAGAGACCAAATACACCAAATAGAAAAGATCAGAGTAGTCCCAACAACAGAGAAAAGGAGAAAGTCAAGCCTCCAGAAAACTCCTTCTGTGGGCTGCAAATGTGTATCCTATTAGATGGCCGACGCATTGTATTATGAGCAGTGTATGAGTTTGCTAGGGCTGCCATAACAAAGTAGCACAGACTAGGTGCCTTAAACAACAGAAATTTATTTGCTCTTGATCTTGGAGGATGGAAGTCTGAAATCACAGTGTCAGCAGGGCTGGTTGTTTGTCAGGCCTCTCCACCTGGCTCCTCTTCTTGTAAGAACGCCAGTCAGATTGGATTAGGGTCCACCCCAATGAGCTCATTAAACTGGAATTACCTCTTTTAAGACCCTGTCTCCAAATATAGAAACAGCCACACTCTGTGGTACAGGGGATTAGAACTTCAACATACAAATTCTGAGGGAATAGAATCCAGACCACAGCGGGCAGCATATAAAAAATTAATTTGGTTGTAGGAAGAGACCAGCAGGTGGGACCCAACCATGAAAACCCAGGTGATTATGCTCAAATATAGCCCTAGGAAGGTCTAAAGAGGACCAAAGCAGAAAGTCAGTCTTATAAAACGGTAGGTATTTAAACAAAAACAAAAGGAAGCAATAAAAAACTTAATTGTAAAAGTTATATATTATATAATGTGTTATCTCTCAAACAAAAATATAAATAATTCAAGTGTTTTATTTATATTATTTATATACAGTTACTTTCATATATGTTACCATATATTATTTTCACAAGACCCACTATAGGAAAGATTTCATTAAACCCATTTTGAGTATGAGGTCCTAAGAAAGTAAGAAATTTAGTCAAAGTCATACTGGTGACAAAGTCAGAGTGTCCTACAGACCTTGCCATGACATTGCCTCCCTGATTTAGAAAGAAAAAATATATATAAACATGGAAAGTCTTGCTTTGATGGATTCTAAAAGAGATAAACTTAGCTTGCCTTGATTTTTACCTGTGTGATTTTTTTTCTCTTCTGTCTAGCCCTAGTTAGCATCAGTTGTCCTGATGAAACTAACCCATTGCAAATGGCTATAACCAACCCACCATAACTGTGTAGTGTCCATCCGTCCATTTACAGATAGGACAATGTCCTTCAGAATATGAGCAGGTTTCCTCACAGATTACAGAAGACGTCACTAGCCGTGGTATCTCTATCTACAGATACATTCCCCCAAAATGTTAGGAAGCCAGAAGACTTTTCTACCCCAAATACTAGGAATGACCTCTTCATTTCCAGCAACAACCATTTTGTGAAGCTTGTTCCTTTGCCTACAATTTGCTTGTCAATATGCTTTAGCTTGGTGTCATGGTTTCCTATCAGTTCCGCAATTCTCCTTAATGCCACTATTCAGTATATCTTGACATTTTCTGTAGTCATTTTGCTTTCAGTCCAAGCCAAATACCACCCTCACAGAATTGGTGTGGAGATTAAATGAAATAATAGACCAGAAAGCACTCTATTTCTTTAAAAGTATAACACTGACTGTCATAGATATGGGAGTCACACTGACGGTTAACAAAGAGCTCACAATTCAGTGGCAGAAACGCACGTTACACAAATGTCAATCTCAGCACAATTTAACTAGGAGGGAAACATTCACTCTCATAATGGAAGACGCATTTGGAAGACAAAATGCCAGTGATTGGCATTTCTGGTCAGGGGAGAGGCAAGAAGATACAAAGAACAGCGAACAGCGTGGTAACCAGGGCTCAGGGTGTGTTAAGGGGAGAAGTCTGATGGAAACTTAGACTGGGAAAAGAGCTCGGGACCACAGCCATGGGCACGTCTAACGCCCAGCTGAGGAATATTGGCATCACATGAATAGGCAGTGGAGATCCAAAACAGAATTTCGCATAAGAGTGAATATAGGACCAAAGTCAATCCACTCCCAGAGAACTCTGAAAAACAGGTTCTGTTAGTCATCACTGCTGAGGAAGCAAGGAAGGAAGGGGGTTAGAATCCCAAATCCCCTGAATCCTGAATCCCATAACGCCACCTAATGTTGAAGTAGATTCAGGAATAGAAAACTTTCCAAATCGATGTTCCTCCTATTGCGTTTTGGTCCCAAATCCCAGTCTGGCCTCCCATTCTGATAAACTAGATTTGGCCATATATAAATGGAGAGGATTCCTTTCATTCCTTAACAAAAGGCCTATAGACAGGCACAGCTGTGGGCTGCATAATCACCTTCTCCTGGGCCCCTCGCCAGATCTCCAACCTTCGGTGTGATTCCTCTGTGCCAAAGAAGAGGAATAAAAATGGGACAGTGCTTTACCCAAGAGCGAGCAAAGAGCCCACCCCAACTAAGAATTTATGCTATGTTCTGCCCTATGTCCAACAGGTCTTCCCAGGGCAAAAGCACCCTTTGGATGGCTGTGGTCTTACACATCACACCAACCAGAAGAAAGGGAGAACACCAAAAACTGCGGCACCCTTGGGTCCACTCCCCTAGAGTAAGATCCTCTTTTTTCACTGAGTCCTGAGTCCTGAATACCTTTCCTAAGGTTATGTAACCTCTTGAACACCTTTAGGGATATTTTAAATAATTTTTGCATGCTTTATCATAAAAAATGATATATTTTCATTTTAGATTAGTAAATTACTAAATAGTGTGTTTTATAGTTCATTTCAATGTATTATTTAAAGATTTATTTTATATATATATAAAATTTTTTATCATTTCACTTTTAACAAGAAATTCATGTTATTTAATTCACTTAAATTTGTGGAATAAAAAGCATGATTTTCTTGAGTAACATGATTTAAAAGTAACATGTTTTTGTTTGAGCATATTAAAATGTAGACAGAAATTAAACTACCCTGGGATAGGCTGTTGTAAATGAAAAGTCAAATGGAAAGCTGCCTTTTCTCTTGCTAACATTGGTTTTGTAAAGAGAACACTAGACTAATTTTGGTTCCTGTACAAGAATTTGATGAGATGAATACAACACATGCAATTGTCAAAGAGTGTCTCGAAGAAAAATTGTAGAATCGTTATCCTTCCTATGCTCCTCCTTCAACTTGTGTTTCAATAACCCCAAATTGTGCATTTCTTGTCCTTAAACAACAGTCCATTATAAATGGTATAAATTAAACAATCTATGTTTAAGAAAAACATTTTAAAGGAGATATTGTTTAACCTCTACAGTAGTTAGCAATATCGACCTGAAATAAACCACCCAAGTAATGGAGGCCTGAGAACACTCAGATTATCTCTACTACACATGCTTAGTCCATTAAATTAATTTAGAGATGCTATTACCACCTAGAACACTGGTTCCCAAGGTGTGTTCCCAGGACCAGTCACGTTGGCATCCTCTATGAACTTACTAGAAATGCACATTCCCAGGCCCCACCACAGACTCACTGAATGAGGGAGTCTGGGGTGAGGTACAGCCATTTGTGTTCTAACAAGCCTTCAGATGACCCAGGAGCATGCTGAAGTTTAAGAACACTGATCTAGAACAAGCAGATGTGCCACACGCCCCTTCATGAAGCATCCTTTAAGGGAAATCTGCCCTGAAGCAATTAAAAGAGCAAACCACTCAAGTTCTAAGAGATTCCTGGGGAAGGCAGGCAGCCCAGAGACACCCAGGAAAAAGAAACCATCAGATTGGGTTTACATTATTAGTGTGGCAGCAATACCCTGGGGGTGGTAATGCTTTCTTCAAAAATAAAAAAAATTGAAGGAAAGTCTGGTTCGGTCTCCCATTTGTGGCATGTTTTTAAAGAGAATCTCAGCTTTGGAGTCTGACAGGTGAATTGAAATGCTGCCCTCGTGCTTACTGGCCTCATGACGTGCTGTAGGAGGGTAACTGAACAACTCCTCACCCGTACAGCGGAGATAATAAATCTGTCCTCGTGGGATTGTGGTGGGATTTTATGACATAGCATATGTATAGGTAAGCCTAGCACAGGAGCATTTATTTACATAAACAGTAGGGTGGTAGGATAATTAACCAAGTAATTATTTTGGTTTAATTCTTCATTGGTTTTTCCCTCCCCTCTCCCCCTTCTTTTTATAGCAAGGGGCCAGGTCGTGTGCTCTCCTGGCTCCGGAATGGTTTGCAACATAGCAAGAAGCAAAAGCTGTGGAAGACCATGGCTCTTAAGCTTGAACTTATTGAAGAGAGGGAAGTGGCTTTGAGGAGGATGGTAAAGGGGAGATTTCCCATGTACTGGAAGATGGTCAGAGCCTGGAGGGCCACTGTGAGAAGTGGGACCCACTCACTGTCCCCTGGTAGTGTTAGCAAAACATGGCGAGACCCAAGTTGATCAGGAAACAAGGGCTCAGTGTGGCTTGTGAGACGGGACTGCAAACACAGGGACTCCTGGGCTTGGCAGAGGTTCCTGGTACAGAGGCAAAGCAGCAAAACCTTGTGACCAGAAATGAACATCCAGAATGAGGGCACTGGTGTCTTACAGGTAATTACCTCAGTGGCAGGTGACGGGCAGGGCTTCCACAGTGCATTGATGTTCGTCCCTGAGGCCTTTGCACAATGCAGGGGAGAGAGCCCTAAATCTGGAACTGATCTTCTGTCAGGCCCACAAGATGGCTTGGGGATGGATCATAGTTGGCTCAAAGAAATAAAGAAATGCGATATTTCTTGCACATCTGAGTTTGTGGACTGATAATCATACCCTCTGCTATAGTTTTTATAAACAGCCATTTTACCTTCAGAATTACACAGATAGATTCTTTTTAGTTACTAAAAGCAAAGACCTTTCCATATATAGGAGAACAGAGAGAGGATGTCGGCTTTCTCTTTTCATCTTTAGGAAGGAAAGAGAAGTGTGGGCCTAGACTGAAAAATCTACCAATAACTCACATGGGTGAGTTTTAGCAAATGCAAACTAGTGCCTTTTAAAATCCCATTTGAGTCTACACTTGTAAAACAAGATTCTAGGGCTTAAGATCTTTCTTACAATTAAAACTACTTCTATTTTCTTATAAAATTCTTTGTATATGAAAAATAGCTCACTGAGCTAGTTTCTCTCATGAATATACAAATGTGACTGCAAAGACCAGTAAGAAATTGGGAGGCCCTTCTACATGAGAGGCTCAGACCAACTAGGCTGAAGTAAGAAACATGCTAACCTGCAACAATGTCAGAAGCAATCTCATAACTTCTCAGAGCACGTGAATGATAAATTGCAATGTCCACAGTACTGTGACACAGAGCAAGTTAAAATATCCCAACATAACAGAGGAAACAATGTGACATCAATGGTGTGATGACCGATGACCTTCTAAACATGACAAAGCTCTAGAAAAATAGGCTATGTGAACACATCGGCCATTTGAAGTCCTTTCCTCAGGAATTGCCAAACTGCTTCAGATCTAAAACTATGATTCAGGAAAGTACAGTTTGGTACTAGCAAAATATAATTAAGTAAACCAACCAATTCAATATAATCTGTTCCTATTGCATCCACAATTTGAGATATGTTTCTGAGGCAATTCTGCTGTGACACTGCATTTGTACACATTTGGAAATTGCTGGTGGTGACTAGAAGAATGACTATCAATTGGGTCAACTATCTTTTCTTAATCTCTGTGGCAAAGCAAAACTCCCTCTGTATATAAGAAGAGTAACCTCTACCTTCCTGTAAGAGAGAAATTAATTCTCCAACCCCATAAATCTGTGAAAGTTTTCCCTCTGAGAGTTGGACAGCCCCAACCCAATAGGTCAGGACACAGAGAACAGCATGATTACTATGATTAGTATTTATTGTATCCCGGAGGTTTTCTAGCTATCATTCAGGGGTCATTGAAAGGGGTACAAATAAGGAAAAAAGGATGAAAACATAAAAGGTTCAAAAGAAACACCACAGGTTGTTGGTTAAGAGGATGGGACTCAGGGACCCACTTGCCTGTGTGGGTTCAAATCCCGCTCCAACCTTCCTGTGTTGCTTAGCCCACCATGCATTAGTTTCCTTATCAGTAAAAAACCATAATATAAGACCTACCTTATAGGAGGCAGTGAGGATAAACTGAATTAATATTTGTAAAGTGCTAGAACAGTATCTGCCCCTAGTAAGTAAATGATTTATAAATGAACAACAACTTTAAAAAATAATCAAGTGCAGAATAGCTAATATTTATTAGAAACTACACTGGGTAGAGGTGGGTCAGGGTGTCTTCAAATTATTATTTTATTTCTTTACAACTGATATGTTTAGTTTATAAGAAAATAGGATGAACTATACAGTAAATGTTATATTTATGTCAGGGTCTGAGAGTTTAAATAAAGTTGTAACATTTTGTCCAAAGAATTTAGTTCAAGTGAGATTTCTCTATACAAGACTTAACTCTTAGGTAGTTACTTGTTCGTTCATTTGTTTCTATTCATGGTATTTTCAAAGTCCAAGACTGAACTAGCCTTAACCTGTCTTGTTGAAAATCTCTAGGCCAAGTTTCCAAAATGGAATTATTATTCCAGATTTATTTATTGGCCACAAATTTTTACATAGCAATATCCAGGGCTTTTGAAAGGAGAGAGGAATACAAAATACAGTAGGAGGAAGACAGGCATCTGGGTCTGGGAAAGACACAGGAAAAGCTTTGAATTGGAAGGAAATAAACACCACAAACAGGAAACAATGGGGAAACCAAGTGAGGTTCAATTCTAAGTTTGTTGGGCTCCATGTGACACTGGGATATGCAAATAAATACCAATGTTCGGTAGAAGGTTGCACAATTGGACTCAAACTTTAATAAGTGGTCAGGAATGAAAATGGAAGGGTGAGAGTTACTACATTAAAGAAAAGTGTAGAAAGTGAGTTATTTGACAAAGTAGCCTAAATGCCCACTGAGATGTGCTACCCTGTCCGTGAGTCACCAAGAGGAATTTCATTTTGTTCATTTCTTGTTCTGTTTCTTAGTTAATAGGACAAAATGTTCAGCATCTGATTTTTGAGGGGCAGGCAGAAAGTGAGAAGCAGTCTCGTTATGTATGGTCTTGCTTTCCATTTTCAAAGAGTAGCCACTATTTCCTTGTTGAAACCCCTGAAAAAGAAACACATGAGAGAATCGAAATGTGCTAAGTGATTTGAAATGCTAAAAATGGCACTTTAACATTGGCTGTATAAGAATTTTAATATTCCTGCCAGCTCAGATAGAGGCAATTTTATATTTAATTACTAAAAGAAATGTAATCTTAAAAAAAGTTTGCTCTCTTAAGTATAATAAAAAGTCTTGGTCTAAATTGGACAAATTATGGTATTACATTAAGCATCAGAAGGGGAGCATCAGTGTGATCTAGTCCAACCTCTTAAGGGTTAGAACCTCTTGGACATACCAGGAGGTGTTCACTAAGCCACTGTTGGGTGACAGCTGGGCTACACAATTACTATACATAACTTTTGTCAACAGACCTCAAGCGCCACCCGAGAACCTTATTCAGTCTACAAAGTGACCAGATTTGGTGTCTTAGATTGTCATAGACAGCAGATGTGCCCAATTCTAACATTAAACTAACTTAGGACAAAAACAGAAATCTCGGAAAGTTCTATTTCATTGGGAAAGTTTGCTATAGAAAACACAAATCCATTCTCCCAAGTCCACAGGAGAATTACCAGAGGTAGGTAGAGCAACTGAACTACACGGAATTACATTGTTCTTCTTTCCCTAACATCTGGTATGGATTTAAAACGATACCAAAAAAAAAAAAGGAATCACTTAAATTAGGCATGTGGATTTGTGCCTTGACCTTGTTAGGTGAAAAGTAGGTGTTATGCCCATGAATTTCTATGAAATTGGTAGTAAATGTGTAAAAGTCAAGGGCCCCACCAGAATATTAAGAAGCCACGTGTTTGAAAGGGTAGAAACACCAAAGGCTAGTATATTCCCATGTGGAATATATGGATACAGCTTAGATGATTTATTACAGGTTTGAGTTGGGGCCTTCTTTTTTTTCTTTTTGATATAGAAAAAAAACATAGAAAAAGGTAAAAAAAAAAAAATGAGTGTATAATTAAGGAAGATTACAATTAAAGGAACACTTAATTGTCAAATATTCAATAACCAGAACCACTAGCTATAGATTTCCAAGACTAGACCTTATAAAATATGATGTAGCATAAAAGAGATGTGATGTTAAGAATAAATGCTTTTCTTAAGAAGAGTTTGCCATGACATTTAAGAAATTCTGTGATTACTTTTTTATCCAAGAAAAGATTATTATATTTCACTCGAGCTTTAAAAATTCAAATTAAACTGCTAGGCTTTTTAAATGGAGTTTATTGTCATCTTCTTTAGTTCCACAATTTAATATTTTCCCCCATTCCCACTTTTGGCCAATCCAGTCCTTCATTTCCATGTTGGATAAGGACTCTATGTAATAGAGAGAGTACCCCAAGTGCTTGGTCTTTGACCTCCACTTCCAGATAGTTTTATGTAGAAAGCCCCAAAGAAGGTTTTTGCCTTCTTCAGTTTTTTTTTTTTTTTTTTTTTTTACCTTGAAGTGTAAAGGTTCACAGCCAGGGCCTGGCTCTTATTACAGGTTTTAAGATGAAGTCTATACAGTGAAAAGAACTCTGTTTTTATTTCTCTGGAATTATTGGCTTTCAAGCCTTTGAATTCCCTGCAGATAATTACTGTTTTGGCCTATGATTCCTCTGATATTTGATGCCTCTGAGTGGAATAAATTACCTATCTAACAAAGAGGGTTAATTGGTAGTTGTGAGCCAATATATGTGCTCCTTGTATTATATCTTAGTTGCCCCATGCAAGCTCTGACCATCCGAAACATCTTATTGTTTTAAACCATCTCCTACAATACAATTTGTGGTTTGGTTTGGATTCTTGACTACTGGAAACTAAAAGAAATGGGGAAGAATTCTGGTAGCTTTGTGTGTTGTTGACATTAAAGTTGCTTCTGTTTTTGTCACATTTGTACCCCCTCAAGGTAACCGCATTTCTTGCTAATCTTCTGAGTAAGAATATTCTGATTCTAACATACCTGTGCCCAGATCCAATCTCACAATACCAGAATTCATACTTAGAGGTGAAGTTTCCATAAAGTTAACTCTATTAGCACTCAGTCTGAGTTAGCTGTTTCGGGAATTCTTCTTGTAGAAACCATGGGGTTTTTTTGTGTGTATTTGTCTTATTAAATCCATGAAACTAAAATCCCTTCAACAAAATAAAACATTAGCACCAACTTTCACAGTGAATTATTTTGTATGAATGAAAGCTTTTTAAGAGTGTAACTCTCGGCAAAATTACCCAAAAGTAGTTTAGTAAATGCCATGAAACATAACATCTGCGTATCAAAAATGCATTCTGTATGCTGCAGGAAAATTGTAGTACTGAAGCAATTTTCTAATATTTACATATTTATAACAAGCGCCTGTCATGGGAAGGCTTAAACTCACCTGCGATACTTTCAAGTTACGTAACATGAAGAATGTCTCATGCTTGGGTGTTCTAATAACCATGATATTATTTTAACAATTACACTATTTAATACCTTGGATTAGTTCCTCTGATAGTGCTATTAGCTGTCACTATACTGGATAATAGGTGACTTCATCTTTGTTATGACATGATCTTTCCTACTGTTTGTTGACCTTTCAATACAAGAGGGAGGGGACGCTCCCAGCCCCCCAAACCTTTAAGCAGCTACTGTAAAGCTGTGGTTTAACGCTCAGCTGGAATGTTTAGAAACCCTTGGTGCTAAATACCTCAGTGGACTGCTTAAACACCAACAACAGCCTTATGGGGCCTTACCCGACCTTAAACACATCTTTTTTTGTTGAGAATATTGCATTCTGCCACAATTCTGTGGGCTAACCCTGGGCTCACATTAAATATACCAGCCTCATTGAAGCTTACTGAATTGAGTTGAGTTGTTCTTTGTTTTATTCTCTTACTGCGTCACCCCCAACTGGGACTGGGCAGCCTTTCTTCCAGTGGAGCGTGCTTTAAAGTAACCCAAAGAAGAGAAGGAGGGGGGGAGGGGGGAGAAAAACCAAAAGGTGCAGCTAAGGCCCATAATTAGTCTTGATCCTCCAAGTCTAAAATATTTTAACGCCAGGTTTCTGATTGCAGTATGGGCAAAGTGGATTTGGGAATGCAGAAAAGTAATTAGGTCTGTGCATTGAAGTGTGGAGAGCATTTAAAAGTGAATGGGTGGTTACTACATTCTTGGCAGGCTGTTTTTTATCTTTTCATGCTCTGCTGTTGTTAGAGATGATGGGTTTATTGCAGTTTTTGCACTCTGGAGGTGGCTGTGTGTTGTTTTTTTTTTTAACCTAGCCTTTTGCTCTCCATCTCAAAAATGAATCCTCATGGTGTGAGGAAGAATGAGGGAAAATTTCAAAAAATAAAAACAAGGCACATTGACTAAATATTATGCAGTGAAGCAGAATAAATTGGGAATAAACCTCAATGCCACAACAGGTCACTTATAAAGATTCTGGGTTTAATTAATGACTCACTGAGCACAGGACTAACTGGAGACAATGGTCACCCCAAGGAGAAGGAAAACAAAACATATTATTCTCTAGCCATGTTCACAGAGCCATCCAAACTATCTGGGGGGAAAGCTGACATCATTATGTCGCTTCTGGGTCCTGATATAGAAGACACAAGCTATAAATGTCTGAGTTGTCAAAAATGCATGTTTTTGATTACTTCAGTCTATAGGATTGCTGCAATTTGCTTAGATCACATGTCCCTTCAGCCTAGACATTCATGTCTGCCAGTCAAGTTTATCATCAGTGCTGGCTTGAAAGTCATAGAAAATGTACGTGTTAAAAAAAAATTGCAGGGAGGTTGGGGGAAGCTGAGATAAGAATTGATAGAACTTAAATAGGCTCCTTTTAATGTCCACAAAAGTTTCTCACAAAAAGATTAGGCTTGTTTCTTTAGCAATACAGAACTTTATAAGAAAAAATTGCATGAGGTAATTTGGTCTTTCCAAAAATGTTTAGTGAGAGCTACAGAATTTGAAAAGGTAGAATCAAAACTCGCTAATGGAGAATCAAATGAATAAAACAAAAGGTGGAGTTTGGGATGTTTTGTAGCAGTTGTTGTTTGGGCGTTTAGAGTTTTTCTGTTTGTTTGGTTTTTGTTTTATTTAAAAAATGTGTCTTGGAAAGGCCATTTCAAATATGGCTGGACTAAAACATTTATGCCCTGATACACTTGAAGTTTACACAAATGAATGTCCTACTTTTTAACACTTTTTAAGTATTGTATTCAGTGTCTTAATTAAATGCTATTCTACCATTATCTTGTCTGCTGTATGAGAAATATATTTCCTTAGCCATGAGTAGCTCTTAGCTTTTTGAGTTTATCTCCACTTCTGGTGAACAAGAATGAACACTTTACTACTGTTTGACATATTATCACCTTCGCCCTAGCTGGAAGTTTTTCCATTAAAAGATTAATACAGCAGTAATATTGCTTGGCAACCTTAGGTTTTAGGTCCTCCAGAACTGTGGTTCTTGGCCACCGCCCCACCTCTGTTTGTGGAAAAATTTTCTTCCATGAAACTTAAGAAAGGTGTGGAGGGGGGTGCCCACACAGTAGGTGAGCGGCAGGCAAGCAAGTGAAGCTTCATCCATATTTATAGCTGCTTCCTATCACTCAGCATCCCTGACTAAGCTCCACTCCTCCCACCCTGAACACGGAAAAATTGTCTTCCTTGAAACTGGTCTCTGGTGCCAAAAAGGTTGGGGACTGCTGCTCTAGAAGATACAAATGCAATATATGATCTGACAACGCTATTATAAGTAAGATTTACATCTTCATCACAGCTTGTTTGTAACAGAAAACTTGGAAACAACTAAATGCCGTGAGGGATCGGTTAAATAAACATTGCTATGTCTATGCAGTGAAATACTATGCAGCCATCTGGAATGATATTGGGGAAAACTAATAACCAGAGAAGATTTTCAAGATATATTAGGTTTAAGTTTAAAAAGCAGGTTATAAGGCAGTGTGCATAGTATTGTCCTGCGTGTGTATAGATTAGGTAATATAATGTATTTAAATATATAATCATTGTAAAAAAAAAAAAAAAGTAAGCCCGTTTTTTAAAAAGAGGAAAATATGCCAAAGTATTAATAAAGGTTACTCCTGAGTAGTGGAAATCAGGGTGATTTCATTTTATTGTCTCTGCTTATCTGTATTTTCTAAAGTTTGCTTAATAAACTTATAATAGGACAAGATACTTTTACAATCTAAAAAAACTATTAATAAAAGTCATTTAAGAACAAATTGCATATCAAACTATGAAATTTAATTTTCCACACTTAATTTTAAAAATACCTTTATGATCTTTCCCCCTGAATTCAAGAGGGAAAAAATAAAAAGTTTCTCTTCTTACCCAGACCCCATATTAATGGTTATACCTGAACATACACTTCATTACCCACAGTATTTCCTGAATATCCCTGCCCAGATGCCTAAAAGGTGGGAAAAGATTCCAGCATTGCGCAATTAAAATTGTAGTTTGCAGTTGGAAAGACCCAAGCAAGAAAATGTCTTACTATCATGCAGCATCTCCAGCCCATCAGCTCCGCTTCATGCTGACCAGGCTCTACCCAGACTGCTCATTCCCAGGCCTGTGCCAAGGACAAGGAGACCCTGCCCCCAGCCCTCGCTGAACCAAGAAAGGCAGGCAGGTCCACATTAGGACTCAGCTCCTTGTACTGAGGAACTACATCCTGGAAGCCTGATGTATTCCTCATTATGCAAATGAAAAATAAGCACCAGCATATCCAGGTCAGATGCATAATGTGGATAAATAATTGCTGAGGGAAATACGTGGTTCAGTGAACCAATCTAAAGCCAAAAGCTTAAGAAGTTTATGTCCAGCACAGTCACCCACATGCTGGGACCCCATAGGCAAGTCACTTAAACTCTCTGTGTTTCATCTTAAAATAGAGACGATAGGCATGTTGACCCAGACCCCAGGGAATAGCAAAAGATTGTGAAGCACTTCAAAAATTCTTGTATCAAAGTAATAGGCAGTATTTAGGGAAAAGGTCAAGAAATAATCAAAAACCTCCTGAAACCTCAAAAATAACACTATGATTTCACAAACTGTGATCTAAAAGGCGTAACAACGTTCACAGAAAACCAAATTTACAGACATACCTAAAGCATTTGCCACAGTTAGTTTCAGGACTTTATGATCTTTTTTGCAGAAGACTCATTATCCTCCTTAAGCAAAACATCCCAATCAGATGTTTGCGAGAATTCTCTGGCTTCACATGGCTTAGACAAGAATCCTGCCCAGAGATGAGTTGCTGAGAAAGTTCTTAAAAGCATTACTTACTGCAAACCAAATTGCATTCAGCAGGTAGAAATTAGCACGTGGGTAAGATATAGGCTAGGATGCAAAAACACACATGGAAGCCACAAGACTGCTGCCCTATAATTATGTGGCTTTTCTGCAATAGTCACTGTAAGCATCTGTGGCTTCCATTAGGAATTCTATGAAGAGTAATTGGCGGTGGGGATGTTTCTGGTCTCAATCCCATTTTCTCCCCCTAAACCTCCTGATTCCTGCTGGGCACAACACCCTCCTACAATCCCTGATCTGAGACCATGCAATGCCCCTGTCGCAATCTACTGTGGCATTTTCTATACAGTTTACCAATTTTTTTATGTGGTCGAAGAAATAAGGCTAGTGGTGACTTGATATATGGTTTGGGTCACAGACTTCAGCCACCATCTTTTGGTCCAATTTGTGCCCACATACAGGAGACAAGTAGAGGAAATTCTGAAGAAGCCAGAGCAGGAACTGCAGCTATCTTTATGCCTCCTGGAATTTCTAGCCTTAAAACAATTCAACACAAAACAAATGAATGACCCCTTCCCATATATCTGGTACTCTGTGTTGTATCATTTAGTATAATGCTTCAAAAAATGGGCTTTGGAATCAGACAAAACCCAACTCCACTTCTTTACATAAGTGGCCTGGAACAAGTAAGTCAATATTTCCTTACCCCAGTCTCCTCATTCATAAAATGGCAATGGCAATGATAATGCTATTACCTCATATTGTATAGGGTTTGAGATGATGCATATAAGTACTGAGCACAATGCCCAGCATACAATAATTGTTCAAGTAATGGTAACTATCATCCTAATTAATTATATCAGTTGCTAGTTTCCTTATTTGGTAACAGAGAATACTGACACTCCGAAAGATTAAGTGGCTGGAAAGCCAGGATTCAAATCCAGGAACTCTGCCTCCCAAACCTATGCTGTTTCCACTTCCCTATACTGTCTCCATCTGTAGGGAAATAGATCAGTTCAAGGAAAAAGCTCAAAATCCTACTGAGATAGTCTAACCGTGTACATGCAAGGATTTCAAATCATGAATCCAGGCATATGTAAATATATTCTTTTATCCTAAGCAATATTTTTAGGGCTTCTCTTGCAGTGAGTATGTATTTGTTTCAAGCTCAACAGTAATAATGCTTGCCGGGTACTCGCCAATGAATTTCTCAGCACCAAGGGCAGAAGAGAGAGCAAAGGGGATCATTTCTTTTTTCCTCGTTTTTTTTCTTTCTCTCTTTCAGTGAAAAATCCGTGACCTCTGTGACCCTCAACCCAAAACCATAGCCCAAGGCTTGGTGTAGTTAGGGGTGGAGGTATGGGGAGGGCTGATAATGTTAGAGAAAGACAAACTAGGAGCAGAAACAAAGGCCAGTAAACAAAGTGAAAGAAGCTTAGTAAGGGGGAAGAGGAGGGGGGCCTGGAAGCAGAGAACAAGGCTCAGAAAAAGGACTTGGAGAAAGATTGAATAAATTGTTTGCTTGTGCTGTTTAGCAAAATCAGCTAAACTTGGCTTTCAAAAAGTTTCACACAAAATCATTTTCACTGATTATTTTTTGGCACAAGAAATTTTGTAAAATTTGGAAATTCACAAAGTGACACAATTTGCTAAAAATGCCATTCAACACAATTTGATGTAAACCACAGAAATGTTATTATAATTCATTAGGAAAACTTTAAAATGTGATAGTGTCCTGAAAACTTGGATCCGTGCCATAAGAATCACTGGCAGCTATAAACTAGCATAAGAACCAAAATGCTCAGTCTATCTATTCACAGGCAAATGTCATGTGTCTTTTATGTGGTTAGCTTTACTTTAATATCCTGGAGATATTTTGGAGACATTTTTAGTCTTTCATTTTATTTTTTCCCACGAGTCAAATCCTCCAGCCCTTACACATGTAGGCAATTCTATATAAAATCCATATGATCCTTTTCCCAGCAAGGAATCCATGCTTGCTGCTGCAACTGAGTTCTGAAGGTCTGGATCTAGATTCTACGGTCTCCTCATTAAAACTGGTCTATGCCTGGGTTTTTTGTGCTCCAAATAGAGATAAAAGTGGCTAGCTTCCCAACAGAGTCCAGTGCTCCTAATATAATTCTGGGAGGCATATGTTATGCAATGGAAAAAAGTCCTGAATGAACGTCAGACAAACTAGAAGGCGGATACCGCCTCTTTGAGGGAAAGGGTTTTGTCTTGACTATCTAAGCCAAGAGCATAGCATATAGTAGATGCTTAGTAAGTTAACAGGAAAGAAGGAAGGAAGGAGAAATGGACAGAGGAAGGGAGAATGGAAGGGGAAAAAGAAAGATTCAAGTTCTACTACACAGTGGAGTGAACTTGGACAAATTGCTAACTTTTCAAAACTCATTTCCTTGTTTATAAATGAGAATAATAATGCTTATCACCAGTATTATTTATAGTCTGGGCTTTAGGGCTTATCAGACTTTTTTGCATACACTATTACTTAGTCATCATATTATTAGTTACTTTATTATCACTTTTATCATTCTACATAAACTACGTAATAACAAAAAACAATTTATCTTTCCTCAACACCCCTGACCATGGATAGGACTTTATAGCCCCATGTCCTCAATCTTTCCACTCCCAACTCCCAAGTCTCCTGCCTAGTGGGCTTGTTATAAATCCTGTTTTTCTAGAATCCCTTCAGACTTCTTCCTGCCCAGATAAAATGTGTCCATTTAATGTATCCATCCTTCAGTCACCTGCTTTATGCTTCATAATCTGATAAATCCCTACCACAGTGGGATTGAAATTGAGTATTAGCTCTTGACATTCATTTACCTCTTAAATTACAAGCGCTGGAAAGAATTTAAAAACTACATTTCCCAGGGCCCCTTGCAGCTGGGGCTCTAGGAGTATTCTGGATTTGGCCAAAGAGATGCACTTGTGACAAGTTTGAAACCCACGAGAGGCTATCTTCCTGTGACAGCTGCCCTTGACAAACAAGCTCTGACAGTCGTGCAAGCTGCCGGCAGCGGACCCCGCACCGCTTTCTGCTCGCTGCTCACCAGTATCCCGGGGGTGGCAGCCCGGGCCGGAGCAGTGGAGGTGGTGGCCGCAGGGATTTTCTAACCACTCAATTGCTACAGGAGTGGAACAACCAGAAACCAGAAATCAAGGGGCAATGACCTGACTTCCATTTCTCCAACCTCTCTGCCTATGGTTTTGTGAACATATAATCTCCTGTATTAAATTCCTTTCTGCTTGAAACCCACAGAGCAGTTTCTTTTGTCTGCACTGAACTTTGAGACAGAGGTTGAATGATTATTACAAGGTATAGTCACTCATTCCATCCTTCCTCCTCCCATATCCCATACTGTGTTCATAATTATACAACCTTCCCTCAGCACCCACAGGGAATTGGTTCCGGGACTCCCACCCCAAGCAAGATAGCAAAATCTGTGGATGCTCAAATCCCTTATATAAAATGGTGTAGTATTTGCATATAACCTATGCACATCCTCCGCTATACTTACAATCACTTCTTTATTACTTACATCTAATACAGTGTAAATGCTATGTAAATAGTTGTGTTGTTTACAGAATAATGACAAGAAAAAAAATCTGTACATGTTCAGTACAGATGCAACCATTCTTTTTTCCCCCAAACATCTGTGGTTGATTGAATCCATGGATTCAGTACCCACAGATGTGAAGGGCTGACTATATACATGTTTCTCCTAGTGTGTTTTACTTTTTTGCTTACATGTTTATTTTTATGTCTTCTATTTTATTGTATTTCTTTGTTTGCACAACCAACTTCTCCACCCTTGTCACCAAACTGTGAACAAACTTTTAGTAAATATATCGTACCTCTGTCCTTTTTCTATTCCTAGTGCCAGTGTCAATGCGTAGTAGGCAATTCGATAAACACTTTGAACCTCTTTTGGAGAATATGCTTACATTCTCTTTTGCCTGCAGGAAGGTTGGCCTTGCATATGGATGCATGAATTGTTTGCATGGTGTTATTTATGCTCCAAGAATAAAAGAGGGCCTGTGAAAAAATCCATACACACATGCACATACTATCTATCTATACGTATCTGTCTTTCTATCCTCATGCATAGCAAAATGTGTGTACATGCAAAATGACATACAATACTAATGCAATTATCCATATTCATCTTTAAAACAATTCTTTCAAGTTAGGAGACAACAACAAACTGAGAAAAAAATATTTGTAATTTACAATACAGGCAAAGAACTAAACTCTCTAATATGTAGAGAGAAACAATAGAATTCAAAGAGGAAAAATCCCAATAGAAAGTAATAGTTCACAGAAAAGGAAATACAAATGATTCATAAATATATGAAAAGATGTTCAAATTACTCCTACATAGAAAAAAATGCAAATTAAAATTACATCAAGATACCATATTTCACTATCAGATTGGTAAAAATCCAAAAATTTGACAACCCTTAGGGTTGGCAAGATTTAGAGAAATGAGAGCAGTGATTCATTGCTGGTGGGAGTGTAAATAGGTATAATCATTCTGGAAGGCAATTTGGCAATATTTATTGAAATTACAAATGCATATACTCTTTGACTCAGCAGTTCCAATTCTAGAAGTTTATTCTACAGATATATTCATACATGGGCAAAATCATGAATGTGCAAGGTTATTTACTGCTGCAGTTCTTGTAGCAAAAGATTTGCACAATCTAAAAGTTCATCAATAAGGAACAGTTTAAATAAATTGTGGCACATTCATATAACGGGATACTATTCAACCACAATAAAAGAACTTCAAAGAATGGGGAAATTCTATACTACTGATCTGTAAAGATATGTAAGATAAATTAAATGGGGGAAAAGTATATATAGTATGCTATATTTATTTTTAAAGTGGGGAAAACTATATGTGTATCATTTGCTTAAATATTTTTAAATCTCTGGAAATCTGCACAGGAAACTAATAACATATTATCTATTTCTGTGTAGGAGGTAGAAATCAGTAGATTGGGGGATGGATAATGAAAAAGAAACTTTTATGGTATTCATTTTACCCTTGTTAAATCTTCTCAACCATGCAAATCTATTACTTATTCAAAAAATTAAATAAATATTAAAATACAACTACTATTAAGGAAAAGGAGGGTATCTCCATCTTATTCATCTGAATTGCTCAATTCCTAACATCTGTAGGCACCTTAACCTTATTAGGATTTTGTTGGCCAGGAGAGAAAGTATGCAAAGTTTTACAAGTAAAGTGATTGCTTATTGAGTGCTATTTTGTTTTAATTTATTGAAAACACATTGATAGTAGGTCAGAGCAGGAGATAAAAACCAGGAAGTCTCAGTAGAGCCTACTTAGAAACACTCTCCTACTAACTTTATATTTATTTGGTTTAATAATCTGCTTTTTAAAAATATAAGTACAAGGTACATTTCATGCAATGAGTATCTGGAAACTCAGCATTCCCTATTCAGTCCAATAATCTCTTAAGGAATGATTTATATCTGCCAAGGGAGAGGTGTGTATGACCAGAGGATGGAGAAGAGAAGGGAGAAATATCCAAGCCAAAGGAAGGGAAAGGACTGCAAGAAAGTTGAGTGAGAAGGCAGCCCAGCAGCCAGAGGAGATGAGGCAGGGGACACTTGGAAGGAGAAAGGGGTAGAGAAAGAGAGGTGAGAGGATGACTATTCAGAAGTATGTTTCACGTTTTGCCTGGAACCTTACTGGTGGCAACCACCTTGGTTGCATGAACAATCTTTACTCCTGCTGTCTTAGCTACAAACAGCCTGCTTTGTAAATGCCCAAGATTATGGAGGAATCTTTGTTTTGTTGATCCAACAAGGACTTAGCTCCTATCAAGCCTCATAACTTTCTAATATACCCATACTGTATTTCACAGTTATATCTAGTGCTTAGGAATTGTTCTGTGTTGTGTTTTTTTTTTTTTTTTTTTTTTTTTTTTTTTACTCCACAGTGCAATAGGTAGCTATTTAAAGAGTAGAGAATTAGGTGAGATTTTACATTGTGAAGCATATGTGTTTTGGATTAGGTTTGTTATTACATAGAATGCATGTGTACACAAATAGCATTTCTGAACCAGCTGGTACATTTGAAAGCCCAGTTTCAAACTGTTCAATACTCCCATTAATATTAATTGCCTACATGGTGACACCTGCTAAATAAAACCAATGATAGTAAATAAAATGAGTAAGATCAACTGTACTATTATCATCTTATGAATACTATGGCTTTCCATAGTATTCTAGAAAAGTCATTGCGCTTATGTATCCCAAACTAATAGTCATGAGGAATTAAACCATTGTAGTCATGGGCCACATAGCAATGCTTAGATCAACAAAGCACCACAAATGTGATGGTGGTTCCATAAGATGATAATGTCATAGTTTCAAGGTACCTTTTCTATGTTTAGATATATTTAGATACACAAATACATTGTGTTACAATGGCCTACAGTACAGTTATGTGCTGCACAGGTTTGTAGCCTAGGAACAATACCATAGTATTGCTAGTACCATATAACGTAGGTGTGTAGTAGACTATAACATCTAGGTATGTGTTAATACACTCTATGATGTTTGCACAATGGCGAAATTGCCTAAAAACACACATTTCCCAGAACATAATCCCTGTCATTAAGCGATACATGGCTGTATTTAAATGGTTTAAGAATAAATTGTCAACTGCAGTGAATAGCACGGGTTTCTTTATATTATTCCAACAAGTGGGTATTTAGCCTGGGTAGTAAAGCATATACCATGCTGGCAGGGTTGAGGCTCCACTTGCAATGGTCACCAGAATTCTTCATGTCTGCTTCAGCACAAATTTTATCATAACATCAAAGTGTTTAAAACTACAGAAACTGTGGTGTGCATGTACTATGCATACAGAAATGCTTTTCCTACATATTAAGATGATATGATGCAGTCATGTTGGAAATCTATTTCCATTCATCCGTGCCAGGTCCCCACGATATTGCTGTTACACAAATATACATGGTACAGAATACAGGGTGGCTGGTTGGCTGCCTGGCTAAGAAACAGGAAGGAGACATGCAACAGAGGGCCCTGGTTAATAAAATCCTAGCAGGCTAGAGATGGAGAGGACCTAGAGAGTGTAAGGGCCGAGACCATTTTTTGCCAATGAGAAAATCAAGTCAAAATTATATTTACAAATGCTATTTTTAATTTTTTAATTTTTTTTAAATTTCAAAATATTAAGAGGTATAAATGTTTTGGTTACATGGATAGCTTTGGTAGTGCTTGAGTCATGGCTGTAAGTGTGCCCATTACCCAAATAGTGTTCATTGTACCCATTAGATAGGGTTTCACCTATCCCCTCCTCTCTGCTTGATTTCCACTGAGTTTTACTTCCCTCTGCGCACATGTGTGCTCATCAGTTAGTTCCAATTTAATAGCGAGTACATGTGGTGTTTGTTTTTCCATTCTTGAGATACTTCACTTAGGGGAATGGTCTCCAGTTCCATCCAGATTGTTGCAAAATCCACTAATTCATCCTTTTTATGGCTGAATAGTACTCCACGGTATGCATCTATCCACCACATGCTATTTATATTTAAAACACTAACTTTAATCAAATCACCCAGCTAAGCAGAGCCTGTTTTAAAAAAAATATTGTGGCTATAGAAATGGGAAGGCAGCAAGAACAAGAATTGGGTATCTCACAAGGGAGGAAAAAAAAGATTTAACATCAGGGAGGTATCCAGCCTTCTGTAGATTTGGAAGTAAGCAGGCTTTATCTGTGTTCAGGTACAGAAATGATTATGGAACAACCGGTGCACTGTTTCACGAAGGCAGGCCAGGAACTGGCAAAGCTGCCTGCAGCTAAGGTCACTTGTCCCACCTGGGCCAGTATTTTCACCCAGGGATATTGACAGTGATCCTTTCTGTGGGCCCACTAATGATGTTTGCTTCCTCAGCAAGGATGCCTCATCCTTTCCATACCCTGGGTAGGACAGCCACGGTGAAGGGTTGCTTCCACTGCTGATTCTTGAATAGATGCATCGGAATGGCTATTCCCCATTTAGTTTCTCAAAACAACAATTCCCTTCCTTGCAAGATGTTTCAAAAGCCCCACTGAAAGAAAAGCTTCTAATCTGTAATATTACTCAAAAAAATTTAACGTACATTAAAACCATATCGATGAGGGGTTTTAATAATCTTAAAGATGTTGTTTGGCACTCCGACCTGAATATTGAAGTAACAGTCTTCCGTTTCAGTACATCCATGGAATTTCCTTTTTACTTGCCATACCAGATCATATAGCTACTTTAGAGCTACTTTATTTTCTTTTTAGGCACATGTCTGTTAAAGAGCAAATCACACAGCCTATATACCATGACTCATCGCAGGGAAGAAGGGATCCTATTTCCAGGCTAGACTCTGCTGCTAACTTGCTCCATGGTATTGAGCAAATAACTTCACCTCTCCAAACCTTAAATTTCTAAAGTACAAAATGAGAGGTGAAGCTAAATCATCTCTAATGCCCTCTGTATTATAAACATTTTATAAAACTATCACTGTGATGAGTATTTTCCTTATTTCAGGTTGAAATCTGAAGCCTAGTTGTAGAGATCACACTCAAACATTTCAATTTGGCAGTGCTCAGCTAGCCTTTAGCGGTTTATCTGGATGGGCACACGTACTGGTTAAGATGTCTGAGGAAGCACACAAAGTATTCTGTGGTTGACTTCGATAAGACAAAATGCTTTCTGCAGGGTGTGATTCGGATGAGCACACCAGGACACTCAGCCAAACTCATCTGAACTATCCAAACCCCTTGATTCTGCAAACTGGGTTGCAGATCTTTAGAGAACAGGCTTTCTCGCAAGATTGCTGGCACTTTCTCTTCCAATCCCAGCCAGAAAAACAGTAAGAACAGCCTTTCTCATATCATTTTGGCATTTCTGGTCTTGGTCCAGGCTGGAAAATTAAAGTGCAAAAGCACTTAACTGAACATTTCACAAGGTAAAGAAATGTTCAGTTCAAGTTTAGCTCTCAAATGGACAGGGGGTTCTTCTTTTATCCACCTCATCAAAACCCTCGATGGCAAAGAAATACCATGATTTACCCTCCATTTTTAAAATTATCTACTCTAAGCTCCGTGTTAGAAGCAAATAAAGCTTTTTATGTTCCTCTGTAAAGGGCTACACCCGATATTGCTTAGAAGTGCTAGAATGCTGGCTGTATCACTTGATTCCGGTATTTCTACTTCCAGCCTTAAGTAAATAAATCACTGAAGAATTTTAATGAGGAAAACAAAAATGACTAAGGTTTTAAAATGGAATATATACAGCTTACTAAAGTTAACTGAAACATAAATATATATGCAACTTATAAATAGTATGTACTTGCTTTTAGTTATCCTTTGTCACTCCCATATTAGCAGAACCCGTGGTCAGATTTCCGTCATATCTGCCTGGATACACTTTTGGTTTAAGCCTGTTCTCATTTTAGTTTTGGCCACGCACATGTGCAACCCTCACAAGGTCAGCTCGTGATGGCCTACACTGTTCCATGACAGGCTAGGAATTTCATTTTGTAGAGGTGATATGTTCATTTTGGAAATTTCTGTTTTCCAAGACTGAAATGGTTTAACTCACCATCTTCAACATAATAAGCATTGGCTATGATTCCAGACTTGGCTATTGCTTTTGCTATTTATTAATTTTCAAGTTTCCATGACCCTGCTCCAGCATAAATACCTGTTAGAAAAATACTCACTTCTAAACTTCTAAGATAGAAAGGAAAACCTGTATGACTTTGGGATAGGCAATCATTTCTCTACTGGACACAAAAACATTGATAGCCATAAAATGAGAAAAGAATTGAATAATTGAATTTCACCAAAATTTAAAACTTTGAAAAGATACCATAAAGAAAATGGAAAGGCAAGCCACTGACTGGAAAAACACATTCACAATATATGTATCTGACAAAATACGTGTAAATAAATAATTCTTACAATTCAATAATAAGAAAATATGACACACAACCCAATGAGAAAAGGACAAATAATTTGGACAGACACTTCACAAAAAAACATATGTAAATTGCCAGTGAGTATGTGAAAATGTGTTCAACATCAACAGTCATCAGAGAAATGCAAATTAAAACCACAGTGAGAAACCACTACATCTCCACTAGGATGGTTAAAATTAAAAAGGCCAACAATACCAAGCGCTGGTGAGACTGTGTAGTGACTGGAACTTATACAGATCAAGTATCTTTTGTTCAAAATGCTTGGAGCCAAAAGTGTTTCGGATTTCAAAGTTTTTCAGATGTTGGAATATTTGCATTATGCCTACTAATGGACCATCTGTAATCTGAAACTCAAAAATCTGAAGGGCTCTAATGAGCATTTCCTTTGAGCATCATGACAACACTCAGAAAGTATTGGATTTTTGGAGCATCTCAGATTTCAGATTTTTGGATTAGGAATACTCACCCTGTATTTTTCCAAATGCAAAGTTGTACCTCTTTGGAAAGTAGTTTGACAGTTTCTTATAAGGTTAAACATGCATATAACTCAGCATTCCCACTCTTAGGTAAATGCCCAAAGGGAATGAAAGCATATTCTCATACAAACAATTGTACTTGAATGTTCATAGCTGCTTTATTCCTAATAGCCAAAAACTAGGAAAAAAAAAATGTCCCTCAACAGGTGAATGGATAAACCAATTGTGATATATCCATGCAATGGAGCACTATCTAGCAATAACAAAGTAAACAGAATAGACTGCAGATACACAGACAACATGAATGACTCTCAAAAATACTTTACTGACAAAAATAATCCAGATCCCCCCCCCCAAAAAAGCTATATAGTGTATGCTTTCATTTAAATGAAACCCCAGGGGGAGGGGATCTTATCTACAGTAATATTAATACAAAGCAAATCAGTACCTTCCTGGACTGAGAGTATTAAGGTGGGGAGGGAGGAGAAATGATGGTGGGAAGGCTGACTGATAAGGATATATGGAAATGTGGGGAGTTGCAATGGTTAATTTTATGTTTTAACTTGACTGGGCCATAGGAGACACTGACATTTGGCCAAACAACATTCTGAGTGTTTCAGTGAGGGTGTTTCTGGATGAGATTAACATTTAAATCCGGGGACTGAGTAAGGCAGATGGCCCTCCCTGATCAATTGAATACCTGAGAAGAACAAAACACAAAACGGCTGAGTAAGAGGTAATGCTGTCTTCCTGACTGTTCCAGGTGGGACATGGGTCTCTCCAGCCCTGAGACTGGAACTTACACCTTCAGCTCCTCAGGGGGCGGCACTCACCAACTGCACGTCTTCAGACTTTTCAGCCCCCATAATCGTGTGAGCCAATTCCTTATGATATACATGGTTAATAATATAAATAATATTTATCAATGAATTATTAATAATAATATAAATACTAGAGAAACAGAACCAATAGTTATATTCTATTTTTCTGGAGAACCCTGACTAATACAAGGGAGATGAAAAAGTTCTGTATCTTGATTTTGGTGGTGGTCCATAGGTGTTTATAGATTTGTCAAAACTCATCAAATTCTATACTTACCATGAGTGCATTTATCATGTCAATTATACTTCGATAAGGTTGATTTAAAATATTGCTGTGAACAAACTCAAAAGCCCACCACAAGTAAATTCGAAAAGGTTTAATAGATCTTCCCAGTTCCTATTTTCAACAGAAATTGAAAGAATTTAAGTATGTGTAGCAAACAATTTCTTTTTACTACCTAATAGGCCTTTAGCATATGATAGTTTCCCATTGGCCATCTCTCAACTACTACAGCAGTTAGAGTTAAAAACCATGTTTTCCCCTCGTTTCAAGCCCAGTTACATGTGAAATACATGTGTTATGAGATATATGTACTTAAACAACTTAACATCTTTGATCCTTAATTTCTTCATTTCTAAAAGAGAATAATATTTGGTTTATGTGATCAATATCTATCCTTCCAACACTATACTAAGCACCAAGAAGTTTATTAATAAATTTAATAACTGTCATGATTGTTTGATACTTGGCTATTGGATAAGTCTTAACCCATATTGCTCCCTCAAATGCTTCCTTTCAAGCAATGATTGCATTAAACAAAGCAAGTAAAGCCCATAAACCTTTATTTTATTATCCACATTGACCTCAGTCAAACTCAAGAAACCTACAACAGCTCTGCAGTACTCAAGATGCATCTGAACATACAGTTCCAGTCAAAATCTTTTATGCGAATATAATGTCTTTTTCCACGATCCTATGATTTATTGCTTCACAAATTTCTCCCCAGACTTTCTGCTAAGACAAAGCCAAGGAGACCATTGTTTTCTACATATTTTTTTTAATTGTGGTAAAATGCACATTACATAAAATTTACCATCTGTATGAGTTTGCTAGGGCTGCCGTAACAAATACCACAGATTGGGTAGCTTAAACAACAAAAAGTTATTTTCTCACAGTTCTGTAGGCTAGAAGTTCAAGATCAAGGTATAGGTTTGTTTCTCCTGTGGCCTCTCCCCTTGGCTTGCACATGGCCACCTTCTCGCTGTATTTTTCCATGGTCTTTTCTCTGTGTGTGTACATAGCCCTGGTGTCTCTCTGTGTGTCCAAATTTCCTCTTCTTAAAACGACACCAGGTTAGATTGGGATAGGGTCCACCTTAACAGCCTCATTTTAATGTAATTGCCTCTTTAAAGGCTCTGTCTCCAAATACAATCACATTCTGAGGTACCACAAGTTAGGACGTCACAATATGAAATTTGGAGGGACACAATCCAGCCAGTAGCACCATATCAACCATTTTTAAATGTACAGTTCATTAGCGTTAAGTACGTTCACATTGTTGTACAGCCCATCTCCACCAGAACTCTTTTTTTTTTTGAAACAGTCTCATTCGGTCACACAGGGTAGAATACAGTGGCGTCATCATAGCTCACTGCAAGCTCAAACTCCTGGGCTCAAGCAATCCTCCTGCCTCAGCCTCCTGAGTAACTGGGATACAGTCACATGCCACTATGCCCAGCCAATCAGAACTCTTTTCATATTGCAAAACTGAAACTCTATACCCATTTTAAAAATCCCATTCTCCCCTCGCCCCAGCCACTGGCAACTAACCTTCTACTTCTTGCCTCTATGAATTTGACGACTCCGGGTACGCCATAAAAGTAGCACCACATATACACAGTACCACATATAGTATTTGCCTTTTTGTGACTGGCTTATTTCACTTGGCATAATGTCTTCGAGTTTCATCCATGTTGTAGCAGGTGTCAGAATCTCTCCCTGCCAGGCTGCCAGGGTTGAAGAAGTTTCTTTACTGAAGGTCACCACTCTAGACACCCAGCCTCTCTGGGTTTCAATAACTGCCACTCTGTCTTGTGCCTTCAGGCCTAGGGAGGGTAATAGTCCCCACTGTTATTAGCTCCAGGGTCCTTCCCCATCCCTTGTTGAGTCCCCAAATGCTACCCACACCTTCATAAGCAATCTCTTTGTTAAACTCTCCTTAAACTCTTCTGTTTGGGTGTGTCATCTCTTTCTTGCCAGGTCCCTAGCTGGTCATCAGTGTCTATATCTCAGTACAATTACCAAGGTTGAAGCAAAGTGATAGGTACTTGAGGTTCATTATACTATTCTCCCTGGTTTTCTTTATGTTTGAAACTGTACAATATGAAAAATAAGAGAGAGAGAGAGACTCTCCACTTAGGCATATGACTTGACTTGCTTCTGACCTGTGGTCACAAGATCACAGACATTTTACAGCCTTTTCTTCTTTGTTTTGTCTCTCCACCACATCTCATCTACCTGTTCATTTTCCCTAAATTTACTAGCAACTCTGTTACTTTTACTAACCAATCGTGATACATTTCCCTCCTCCAAAAAATAGACGCCCTTCTGATGATTAGGGGCCTCCAAACAGAAAATATGAAAGATGATTAACAAAGTTAAAATGAATTCTACCTTCAAAATGGCTCCTCTTTCTGCCCTTCCATCAATGGTAAAAATGTATGTCTTTAATTGGAAAAAATATTTGCTAAATTCTATTCAAAACTAGTGTTACAAAAAATAAGAAATTAATATGTGCCATTTATAGGAATATTTTTATCTTACATGTTTAAAGTAGATTTACAGTCAAAATGATCTTGCAGCAACCACCTTATAATCAGGATCTTTTAAAATGCAGTAAGAGGACAGACAACAGTGGGAGGAGTGGCAGTGGCAAGCACAGGAAGACAAATGGAAACAGAAATAAAGACTGATGGAATGACAGAGCTCAGAGATTGGTCTTGAAAACAGCGAGAAAGAAACAAGGGGAATCTGATTGATACTGGGGAGGCTTTTCCTGGTTCCTCATAACCAACTCCTTGCCCTTTTTTAATCCCAGGGTCTTTGTACTTCTCTCACACTTTAAAAAGTGTGTTCTCTTTTTCACTTTCTATTTCTCTTCTCTATTAAGTCCCATAGAGGGTTGGAAACCTTTGATAGTTCTGATCACACACAGCAGTAACCTCAGGCAGACTTTGATTATACTAGGAAAGCTATTTATAATTGTCTCCTTATTGGTTTTCGTTGTTTACAGGAGAGAAGCCCAACTAGCTGTACATCTCCTCAGTTCAACATAACACCCCAGTTAAATATACATACTTCCTTAAAATACATTGCCATGATAGAACATGTAAATATAGAGACATTGAATCTCATCTTTTTCCTGAAATCTTAGTTCTTGAAAAGCAAAGATGTTCTATGTGGAAATTGAGCTGCCTAGGCTGATTAATTACAAATGACCTAAATTCTTTTAGGAAATGCTTAGTGAGCACTTATTATGAGATAGACGCTGTTTTAGAGGCTGGAGAGGCAATGATAAGCAAAACAAAACCCTGCCCTCAAGAAATTTATAATCAATCAGGGAAAAGTGATAAATAGAGTCAGTTACCACATAGTATGAAACCTGTGACCACAAGGGTGCATGCAAGATGCTATGGAAAAACATAAAAAGGGCATACAATCAGTTGCAGGGGCTCAGGGGAGGATTTCCAGAAAAAAATTATATCTAATCAGGTGAGAAATAATAGTCATGACTGCTAATATTTATTGAGTACTTACTAGATGCCAGGTTCCATTCTAAGTCCCGCTCACTTAATCTTCATAATAACCGTGAAATGTAGATGCTATTCCTACCATCCTCATCATCATCACCATCATCAGCATCACTACCAAGGCCCAGGAAAGTTAAGGACTAGGAAATGGGGCACCAAGATTCTCACCCAGGCAGTCCCATTTAAGAATCTCTGCTTTTACCTACAACATAAAATAACCTCTCCAGGAAAGAAAAGAGAATCACATGAGCAAAGACCCAGATAGAAAAGAGAAAACATGTTCCAGTGGAGAATATAAAATCAGAAATTCCACAGGGCTCAGCAAACAGCACAAATGTCATAGGGAGGAGGAGAAAGAAGGCTAGGGAAATAGTCGGGGTAAAATGATGAAGGACTAGGTAAACCTCATCAAGGAAACTAGACTTAGCCTGAGGGTTTCAACAGAGAGTTCAACAGAGTTTCAACAGAGAAATGCAATGGTAAGGGCAGGTTCACATTCTAGAAAATCATTCTAGGGTTAGAAGTTCCATTGAGACCTTTTTGCACTAATTCATGAGCAAGATGACAGTCTCCTAAATAAGGGGAGCTGGTGAAGGGGGCACAGGCAGAGAGGAGAGATGTGTGAGGAGGAGAACTGGCAGACATTGGTGGATAATGGGCTGTGGGCCCTGAGAGAGGAGGCAGAGTTGGGATGACTCTGCTCTGTCTCTTGGTCACAGGATGGGCAATGGCGCTACTCACCAGGTACGAACACAGAGGCAGAGTAGAGGGACTGATTCCTACGAGCTTGGCCAGTGGCATGCGGATTCTGAGTGGCTATGGGGGAGCCAAGCAGAATGGCCCAGTAGATCTTCAGATATGAACCTCAGGACAGAGAGCTGGACTAGAGATGTTCTTTTGAGAACTACTGTTCTGCACAAGGTAGCCAATGCTGTAGGTGAGCAGACCCAACGAAAGTGGACATAGTGAGATGGGAAGGGTACCTAAAGCAAAACCCAGGTAGTATCACCATGGAAAGGCCATAGAATGACAAACGAGCTCACAGTCAAAGCTGAGACACCACCATTGGAAAGGCAGCAGGAGAAGTCACAGAACACGTGGTCACCAAAGCTTAGGGCAGAGAGCCCAGGGAAAAGACCCATGAGACTTTTTTTGTAGGAATCATGACAATGGGCCAGTAATTTCCTTCCATTCCAGTCAAGAAATTTTCTCATGCTCAGAACTCACAGGATCCACAGGCTTAAAATATTTCATTAAAGCTGATCCATTCTTCCGGTTATTCTTTTGTCGGATATTACATGAATTACATTTGTGGGACAACTCATCAGAATATTTGGCTCTAGGAAGATGCTTCTGTTTCCTTAGTTTGTGATACCTGCAGCCTTTGTTAGCAGCGTTAGCCCTCCTACATTGCCACTGACATTCAGTAAACCTAAAACAATCCTAAATCACTTCTAGACTTTCTATTCTCACGGTCCCATTTAAATTCAGAAACATGAGAGAAATGATCTGTTACAGATTTCAGATAGACTGATTATAATGTTATATATATGACTGAAGAAAAATATTAACGATGTTTTATATAGATCTTAGACTTTTTCCTTCTATTATCAATGTTATCTGTTTCAGTCCCAAAGGATGACTGATTAGGTTTAGTTATGTAAATCAAATCTTTGATGCTTTCTTTCAAACCTTTTTTAGAATGGAGATACTGTAGTAGCTGAATGTGGAAAGATCTGGTTGACAATTCTGCCATTAAGTTACTGAACATTAAGACATTCTGTTGAGGTGTATTCTACACTAAAAATAGAAATATCAAGCTGCGTCAGTTATACACACCCATTCTCAACTGCCATTGAATAACCCTGATGACTATTTCATAGTGAAGGAAGAGAGATGATAAATATCTTTTCTAAGTCCTAAAAATATTTTTCATTGTTTGAAAAAAAATTATATTAATACTTGTATTTTGTAAATTTATAGAGCATAAAAATCATCTTATTCAGGTAAAGGATATTGAAAGATTTCAGTATAAACTTACTAATTTGTTAAAACTATGTTGAAAACTTGAAAATGAGTTGTCAGGCATTTTAAATAGTTTGTGACAATTCCTAAATTCAGAGCATTTAGAGCATTCCAGCAGGAGCCAGGAAGGGACATGAGGAAACAGAAGAAAACCTGGAAGGTATGGCTGATTGCTTTTCTTCTTTTCCTACTTTTATTTACTCCCTAGCTCATTTTTCCTGTCGAAGGAATATATTTTGGCTGACTTCATTGCCACCCTTTTTAACAATATACAGTCTGTTGAGATGAACAGGAAACCTAATTCCAAACAGAAAAGTGGGCGACAGTTAAGATAGAACAGAAACTGTGCAACTCGGAGAAACCATAGGGATATCTTGTGAAACAGGCAGTTTGCATGAGATAAACGAGAAATTCTGTAAGAAGGTGAAATACTATTTGGTCATGTCATAAAGAATGATTATCTTTGCTATATATTGAAACCTTTTTTAGTTGAATGTTATATCCTTAAATTTGTGAACCTTTCTGTAATAAAGCCACAACATATTTTTTTGTGCTCTACTTCCTGATCTTCCTTCACTCTGACTTTTCTTTTTCAAACCTGTGCCTTCTTTTATCCCTAATCTTCCTGTGACAGCAGCTTGTAAATTTCAAGCTCTCTCCATTCACATTTGCCACCCACCCTGCCGTCAACGCCTCACTCACAGATCCTTGGGTTTCCAGATCTGACCTGGCATAACCTTGAGGCAGCCTTCCATGATTGACAGCAGTTGCATTCATAGTATCATTTCTCAGAGAGAGGAAAAGACCAAAAGATTTGCAATGGCAACTGCCAAGGAATTTTATATAAAGAATTGTGGGTTAGGAGCTTTTCTGACTTGAACAGGAACCAAAATTCAGGTCTTTCCTAATACAGATAAGCTACACAGTATTCTGTGACCTTTCTGGGTTTTGTTTTTTGGGATCTGATTTTCCTTTCTCTTCCAGTCTGACTGGTATTGTTTAATGAGGTTGGTGGGAGATGGTAAGGAGATTAGAGAGGTATAGGCAGTCTTAATTCCACTCCTTTACTTCTCCCCTCTACCTAAACTTTATGTTTTTTCTCCTGTCCTTTCCCCTCATCTTTCAAAATCCTTCTTTTGTCCCAGTTTTCTTTTACCACTTCCCACCCCTTTCCAAATACTCCCACCTTCTCCTTACTCTGAGCAGGGAATAAGCTCAGAGTAAGGAGATGTGATTAGACTTGGTGGGGAAACCATTTCAGTTCCTACACACACAGACACACATATCTTAATGTGTAAAGCTTAAATCATAGTTTCAAAGCAGGACAAAAAAAAATGACCTCTTTCTAGCATTTCAACCAGAACAAAAGTCACAGAAATACAACCTTTTTCAAACTCAATTTGTTATCATTAACATTACCAGCAATAGCAGTTCAGCTTTAAATATGATTAAACATTACAACCAATCCCATGTGTTTTCAAATATCCTGTTGACAGAATACTGCTGGCCTTTTGGTAATGCAAAGAGCAGAGCCTACATCTGGGTAGGTACAAATATTTTAGGTTATTCTCTTTTCAAATAAACATTTGACTGATAGATCTAATCCAATTGCAGGTATTCTTTAAACTCTATTTTAATGCTGACATAAATTTTTAGACTGCTGTTTGACTAGAATCACAAACTCCCATAGTTTCTTTTTTATTTTTATATTTTCCTTTTGAATCCAAGGGATACTTTAGGGTCTACAAAAGATGTCTTTCTCTGTAAAATCAGGAATACCAACTGTCTTATCCTTAAACTGAAAGAATGGCTCCTGCTCAGATTAATAAAACTCTGAATTAGAAACTAGGTTCTCTAAGGGGTGCTATTTTGTATTAACAAGGCAAAACGCCAAAGTGAGAAGTAAAATTGTATTTTCTTAGCATCAAAATATATTTTCCCTCCTGTTCCTACCACAATCAAGAAAAAAAATATTATTTTTATTTTTGTATGTTTTAAGATTTTTTTCCTTCAACATCTAAGTGCTCTCTTTCACATATTTGCTCTTTCATCTACCAAGTAAAAATGAGAAAGTTTGGGGGGGACTGTGGGTAATATGTGTGAGAGAGAAGGGAACGGGGAAGAATAGAGACATATCAAGACAGAAGGCAGGTGTCATGGCAGGGACATGCAAAATTGAAAACTATTTCTTAAGGCATTTTACACGTTGCTTTTACAGGTTAAATTGCCTCTCCCAGGCAATAGTTCCTTTAAAACAAGAATAGTTTGGATTCCTAGTCTGGACCCATTGTTTACTCTGAATCTTTTATGTTTGTATTTATAAATTATACCTCTCACCATAAACCACCACAGAACTACATTCTATTATTCTATGTCTGGAATAGTGAACAACTATTCCATTTCTGCTTAGACACCTGTGCTTTAACAAAAGTTTTTCTGGAGGGGTGTGAAATCACCTCACCCTGATGTCAGAATTTTCTCCCGTTTTCTTTTCTCCTTCTCAGCATCACATTAGGATCCTCCATTTTGTCCCTCTCTCTGGCAAAGCACAAGTGTGGTTAGGAATGAGGGGACTGTGTGGTTGCCAGGGTGACCCCAAGGACCAGTTTTAGCGCACACGGTTCTGCGAATGGAAGTTCCTCAGTCAGACCCAATGGCAGGAAAGAAGATTTGCAAACTCGCCCAGGGCAAAGCTGGTATAAAGTTTCAGATAAATGTTCAGAATTAACCACCTCCTGTTACTCCTACAAAAATAACACCATGAAAAGAATTTTCCTTTTTTTTTTTATTATCTTGCTGAGTGATCTTTCTTCATTCTATAAAGGAGAAAAAACACACTTGTAGTTATGAGAGGAAGAATGTTCTTTGCTTTGAGGGGTGTTCATAACAGACTAGATTAATACATGCAGGATACAGTGTAAATGCTTAACTGCAAGAGGGTTTAAAAGTCCCCATTTTAATTATTGAAGGATGGGGAAACAGCAAGTAAGCCTGAGGCTCAAGAGTTGCCGCTTTATATCACTTGGTCCAAGATTGACTTGCAATATGGTCTATTAATATTTTTTGTCTGTTTCTACAACTCTAAGTGTCTCTCCACAGAAGCCATACTTTTCAGCTTCCACGGGGGCAATCACTGGTGGAAACATGAGAGCGGAAGAGCCACCCACCATTGCCGCCCTGAAGTGGTCAATCTGGGTTCCACGTTCCCTTTGGAGAACTACATTTTGCTTTGTGCTTTTTCTGGTCTTTGTGCAGATTTGTTATGATTCTGTGTTTCATTAAAGCAGAAGCCAAAAAAAAAAAAAAGTGTTTTCCAATTAAGATATATTGGATGGTTTTCACATTTTCATATTTGACATGTAGTATTTCAACGTAAACTGCATGGGTCTTCTAATGTTACATGGAGTAGTTATTTCAGGGGTAAGTAATGTTCCTGCTTAAGAGAAATTTGAAACAACCTAATCAATTAAATCATTGCATGTTTTTAAACTCAACAAAAGTTTAATATGTCAAGATTTTCAAAAACCAGTGTGTTCAATTGTTGTCTAACATGGTAAATATTTTATATTAAATGTAAACTATCAAACATGTTTTTTCAAGGTATTGATGGTCATCATTTCTAATTGACTGCCATGCTTAAGATTAAATAGAAGAAATGCTTCAATTTACAAATGTATACCTCAAGTACTGTGAGGTATAACAATTTGCTTAGTAGATATATATTTTCAAGGTCAACTTGATAAACTTCATTCACCATCAAAACCATAAAAAATTTATGAAGACATTTTAGAATGTTTAGGAACATAATTAATATGTGGAAGTCCCCAATCATAATATCTGAACACAAAAGTAATTGATTCTAAGCCTACAGCTACTTCAATGTAGCTACGAGTACGATGTCCCTGGTATTGTATCAAGAATTTTCTTATTGACATTTAGCACAACTGTCATGTTGTGTTTGGAAAAAACTAGAATGTAAAAAATAGCATTAAAAAGTAGAATGAAAATCATTTAACAGATGTTTCTAGTTTGGGTTTGGACAGTTGGCATTAGAGATAAACATTCATAATCTATCTCATTTTGTTTGACAAATATCAGAATATGTTACTCTAAACACCAAACTCTGGTATTTAGGAATTTTCAGAAGTGTGACTAGATCTTCTAGTTCACATGAGACTAGAAACACATTAGTTTGTTCTGTCCACTTCCTAGACAAAATTATGACAGCAGATTTACTATCAGATTTGTCCCTATTAAATATCAGTCCTATCATTGTCTAGTTTGCAATATAGTTCCCCACAGACTATACTATCTAACTACACCTGGGCATCTTGGTTAGTAGAAACTATCACCCCTTCCCCTCCAGATAACTCCCCAATGTTTAGTGTGAAATCATCTCTCCAAGATGTTCCGATTCCAAAAGTACCCATACTAAATTGGATGAATTCTTTAGAATACAAGTGCCTATCAGCTTAACCCTCAGGGTCATTCTAGACTTCAATGTTATAGTTATGTTTTAATATCTGTGTTTCAATTTAGTGAAATTATCTTCCAGGGATGCCAGGTACACTTGGTTATTTTTCTCTTCCAAGTGGATCACATTTTAGTATTCCTTCTGAATATATCTGATGTCTCCCATAAATCCATATCCAGGCAGTAACCCTTCAGTAGCCTGTTTCCAATGTCACTTAGTGCTTTCCTTATTCATTAAGACTGCACAGTATAAAGAAAAGTGTCCAATTACCTGCATTAATTTGGTGGCATAGATAGTTAGCCAGATTTGCTTAAACTTCAAAGTGATTTTTAAATCAACCATCTCACTTTTCCTATCATACTGCCAGGGTTTAAATATTTTTATTATCAGTGATAATTATACCTCACAGGGTTTTCTATGAGAAAGAAATAATATATGAAATATTTAGCCCTTGGAGAAAACAAAAATGGTGTGTATATATTTATCAAAATAGAATGTAATTATTTTGCATAAATGTCAATCATCTGGCCTCTACAATTAATTTTCAAAAATAATTATTAGTGGTTCTGTAAGAATGATGATAGCCAATTCTCTTAATAATCCACTATTTAGACCTATTGATTTGGAGTTCTTAAATGTTTTTTACTTATTTCCTTACTCACTCATGGGCAATGGCTATTCTTATAACATCTCCAGTGCTTCCTGGTTGACTAAATTCCTATTCTATATTTTTCTTGTTAGAGACAAAAATCTGTTTAAAGAGTTCCGTTTCATTCATTTTGTGCCCTTCATTTACAGGTGGATGTGTTTTTCTCCATAGTATCCCTTTTAAATTGATTCATTGACCTTGTGTAGATCCATCTTTTCCCTCCAGCCCTTTTTCTAGAAGCCACTCCTATTTTTTTCATGCTTCTATCTATATGTATTAGGCACTTACATATTTGAATTTTTATCCTCTCCACTTCTAGTATACTTTCCCCTTGGATGTAGTTACATAAGCTTTCTTTTATGAGAACATATTGAATGTTTTATTTTTAGAATAAAAAAATAGGAGGTCCATAGGTGAGCTTCACGAGGTCCAGAAACCCTCTGAAAGTTTACAAAAAAACCTGTTTATGTACGTTTGTGGAGAAAATACACCAGTTCCAAAAATTCCCAGAGGGTTTTGGAAAACAAAAGAATACCCACTTCGAATGCGGACAGTCCTCAGCACACAGCACCCCACGTTCTCACGGCCCACACAGCTCCACCGGCCCTGGCTATCGTCTGCTATCTCCAGGTGGCAGCTACGACTAAGAACAGGGAAGAGATTGACCCAGAAAGATACCTTCTGTCATACAAATGTTGAAGTTTAACAAGTTACTAGTTCCCAAGTGTATCTATTTCACCCAACTTTTTATGGGCTTTTCATGAACCAGGGGGACCAGTCCCACTTTTGCAGCCAGGTCAAGGGGAGATGGCTTTTGGAATTCCAAACTGGAACTCAAATGAGTTTTCTCATTCTAAAAATTACAAAAAATGTTATATGGAGTTTTTTTTTTTATGCTGCGTTCCGTCGTGTTGTGGTCTACGCAGGCTACTATCGACCCGTCTAAGAATCTACCCACAGTTATTTTCAAGGAAAACACACTACAAGTTCCAATCTAATTTCCAATTGGACCCCGCCTATATAGGTCACTCTAAGACAAGGCAAAAATATATATATTTTTTATTTCGTTGCTTTTTAATCTTTCCTCTTAAAGATTGTCATTCAGTTATTCCAGCTCGAGAACTCTAGACCAAACCTTTCTTCTGCTTTCCAGCTTCATATATCCAACTCTACAGCTTCTCTCCATCTGGATGTCCACAGACACCTCTTCTTCTTCTCTCTTCTCCCCACCTAGCTCCACTCCAAAGGATCAGGACTCTCCAATGCATGTTTTTTTCCTGTCTAGCCTGGTGCCCACTGTACACTAGAATTCTATAAATGTTTCTTTCCTGAGCCACGTGAATAAATGTAACTCATTTTAAAACCAGTTTTTCATTTTGCCATTACTTGTTATTAATAAGTATTATATTTACATAGGTAACCTGAATTTTTGATTAAATAAGCAATACAAATACAGTCTTAGGACACTCTATTTGATTTCTTGTTCTGTTAATGGATTTTAATACCTTTGTAACACAATTTTTACTAAATCCATATACAATGAACAGAAAATATGAATATGACCATAAATTTTTTAGCTTGCTTGGGTCTACTTTATATACCAGGATGCTAAAAGTGAACCACTTCTATCTTAGTTTCTGGCATGGAGCCTAGAAGATAGAGAAAATATCCCCCTTTCCAAAGTGAAATGGTGTACTACTTATGCGTGACATGCAAAAAGATGTGGTTAAAGTAAATTTTGCGACTATTAACCCAAGACCCATGGAGAGTACAAAGACTTGGGGATTGATGAGGCCATTAAAGAGAATGTCTTTGGAGAGAGGTATTGGAGTGTTATGGCATTTCTTTCCCACTATCTGGGGAAGGGGAGGAGGCTGCTTTCCCCTTGCCTCAAGTCAGGTGAGAGAGGTGTGATATGTCTCTCCAAGGGTTTAGGGACCCCAATGAATTGGTAATTGAATCACACAAGAAAATCTACAATGGAGAAATTGTTTAAGTGGCTAATGGTAGCTGAGAAAGAAACCTTCATTAACGTAAATTGTAGACACAAACATGGGAGCAGAGGCAATGATATTAAGTGTTTCTCAAGGACTGGCTGTTGGCCAGGTAGGAGAGAATCAATCTAGACTAATTTTTGATTTTGCCAAGAGAACTGAGTGCAAGGGTGATGGGACTCTCCCAGGGCTGAAGGGGATGGACTACTACATGCCCTGAAGCTGAGGGCAAAACGTAAACAGCTAGCTGGAAGATGGATAACACATTGTTTATGTCACAAGAAAGTTTGCCCAGGTGGGCCCAAGGGGATGAGTTTTAGAGACCCATAAAAGTGCCCCTTCAAGAAAGAGTCAGCTTTGAACAACCACAGAAATCAGAGAACCCCAACACCAGACCATGGTATTTCCTGTCCCCTCTCTTCCTTCCTTCCTCCTCCCAACCTTGGAAGAACTAGAGGCAGCCAAATGAGGGGAAATAGAAGGAAAGAAATGAAACAGAAGAACATAAAGTCACTCTCCTCACCTGCCTCCCACTGTGACTGACAGCCAGAACAGTCCAAGCTGGGGGAGGGGAGAAGCTTGAATTTGATGTGACATGTGTCAAGTTTTGCTATTACATGGGACTTGAAATGAGAGTTTGTTTTATGACTAAAGGGACTAGAAGGCTTTTGATTTTCTGAGAATAACTGAGAAAGTCATGCAACCTGCCCAATATATTATCCAAAGGACAGAGAAGATCTATTCCCACCTATTAGGAGCAGGTTTGAGTGAGCAAAAGAACAGGAGAGCACTTCCCAGTTTCAACCTTCATGGACTCCTGTTATTGCGACAAATTCATAGTCACCATCATAATCCAACACTATTCTTTGCAGTTAAAAATGGTAGCATCAGCAATTTGGTGATGGTCAGGATGCTTGAAATGTTTTTTCTGAAAATGATGGTTCACTTAGATTATCCAAGCTTTCACTTCCAAACTACATCTTGTAGTTAACGGAGGCAAAACCATTGATGACAATATCTCCATGTTCATCCACAAAAATCTTTTTCTGGCCTTTAAAGACTATTTTTGCAATGATATAAACAAATTCCCCCCCAAAAAATGTTTTTTACTGAAACATTTTAGTATGTGACTATGTAGAAAAGATCTCATTTTTTTTAATTTAATGGGCTGCATTAAATTAACCAGCAGGCACAGGAACAAAACTATATTCTAAATTATCTTCTATGAGCAGATCTATAAGTCAGTAGGGTAAAATAGATCCCCAACATATTGTAAATGAACAATTAATAAGCATTTTATATGATAATGATGGTTTGTCTATAAATCATTATCTAGTACACGCTGAAAATATAAAGAACCCCTAAAGAGTTCATTCAAAAATGGCATATAAGACTTGTTTGCTCTCCAGTGATTAGACTTAGTCTCACCATCCACCTGGTTTGTCTTATCCTCCAAAGTGGGAAACAGACAGCCAGATGTAAAATCTGGGAAATTTTCCAAATCCATACTAAAAAAAATCAAGGTGCTGAATACAAAGGGTCCTTTTATTTGCAATAGTATTTCCAAATAACATTCCCAGCATTGAATATGTCTATATGACAAAAACCAGGTAGATGAAAAAGGAAAAACTCTGTTGATTTGGTTGATCAGTGGATTGCCTTTCCAGTCCTATGACTGTGATCATTCGCTATTTCCAATTTCTCCATACCCTGGCACCTCTGTGTGTTGATCCTGATGGAGCCTTTGCTTTGCTCATAGACTCCCATCAGAAGCCCTTCCATTTCCTTAAAGCTCTGAGAGACTGAAATTTCTGCAGGTGAGGTGGATAAGAATGCATGCCAAGCTGAGAAACCAACCATTAGAAATGAGTAGAAAACAGACCAGGTGGGAATATGTCCTACACAGCTGTCCACTAATACTTTGGGATATGGGGACTGCCCCAATGCAAATTTGGATTTTCCTTTGGCTCTATTTCCTCAGGCTCCTGCCACACATTACCCTCCCCACTACCTTTACTACCTTTGCTCAAAGACCTCAATTTGATACAACCATCTGTCAGCTCTAGGTTTATGCCAGCTCAGTTAGTGCCACCCAGAAACTCTTTCCTCACACGTAACTCTCCTTTGCTCCCATTGAAACATCTCAGAGATTCTCAGCTTTGGCATGATGTGGATTTCTCTTTTAGTCTCTGTAACAACCTCTTTTACAGTAACAACATGCCCTTCACTTTTACATTTACTCATAGGCCCTTGTTGGAGAATCATATTCATGTATATCCTTGAATTCATTACTTGCACAAACACACATACACATTCATACATATACTTTTCATAGGTGTGCTAGTGCTGGAACCAATTCACGCTCCATCCTAAATCTGCCTTCTCCCTCCAGCCACTATCCCCCAATGCTGGCCTCTGCTACTCCCCTTGCTTTCTGCTGGGAACTGCCCTAGGAGAGGCATAGGCTGTTCCTGTGGTGGTAAGCCAGGGGAACCTCCATGTATATCGCCAATGGACAGGAGAGCCCCTAACTTTCCCAGCAGCTGTCCAGAAAGTCCAGATAACACAACCCAGAATTTCCCAGGAGTTAATTTCCTTGGCTTAGGCCAATAAAATACAAAAGGAAGGTAAGAACTAGCAGATAAATGCCCATGTTTTTTGCAGTAGACTCTTCCAAGATGCAATGTTCCATAGAGCCTCTCTGGAAACATTCTACATGATCTGGCAACCAGATCTGTTTTGTTTGTTGCAGTTCCACAATGCATCATGTTGCATTTGCCCTTTCCCTTCCCTACCTCCCTTCCATTTTTCTCTCACTCTTTCTTCACTGAGATTGCACCTTCCAATAAACCATTAGTAGTTACCTTTTGTTTTCCAAGGAATCTATGTGAAGAGCATAGAAAATAAATTATTTTATCCTTTAAATTTGGATAAAATTTGGGGAAAATCTGGCTTTCAAAATTCATCCAGTATAACTACTTATTCAGTCCTTGAATGCTTTCCTTTTGTCATAGGTCACTCATTTAAACTTAGCTGAATATATTATAAAGCCTTCTTCCCTCCTATTTAAGTAACAAATGGTCTCCCCAGAGACTTAAAAGGGTTAATGAGCTCTTTAAGTACTTAATTATGCTGTGCTTTTGGTGGATGTGCTGAAAAACAAGAGTTTTTAAGTCCAATTCACCAAAATTTTTTTTTTAACTATGTGAATGCATTGAGTAAAGTGATTCCCTATCCCTATTGTGCTATATGAGCAAAGGTGAGATATTTATACAAATTTGTGTAAATTTACTAGTTTATCCCAGCTTACCCACAAAGACACAATTCTGCTCCCTGGTTAAGACTCAGGGAAAGTATGGGAAGAAAGTCTATGCCTTGGTCAATTTTTTAAATTATTTCAGACGGCTTTTACCCTAATGTTTAATGTCTCCATTTTAACCACTAAAAACGAAGGACAATTTTAGCTTTGTATGTGGTTCTCTTCATTTACAAATATATGTCCTGAAGATCCCAAGATCTTCATGTTTTATCATCATGTTTTATCAATGTACTATATATTTTAATCATCAATAATTATTTTTCCAAGCTGAATCAATACCTTTGAATCTAACTAAATGAGGAAGTTGGTAGGAGGGGTCAAGAGGATGTTCTCTGGAAATAATCAGAATCAAATCAAGATTGAATTTGCTAGAGTTGATGTCACTTCATACTGTCAGATTTATGTGCATGAGGATTGAACTGGACATTTCTTCTTTATGTGTTGTATTGAGTTGTTCTTTAAATTACAGAATTAAATGCCCAAAGATGAAAACTTTTGAGTTACAGTGTCCCTGAATCAAATGCTATAAAGATAAAGTAGCTTTGCTGTTATGTCTGTCAAAGCCTTCTAGCTATACTTCACATTTGGCGCTTTTATATTTGTTCTTCTATTTCTATTTTGTTAAATAAAATGTTGGAACATATACCAAGAAACACAGATTGTCCATAGCAGCATGAGACTTGGGCTGTGGTTGGAAATAATTTAAATTAAACATTACATGAACACTGAAGAAGTTTCCAACTTCCCAATTTAACTTGTGTATAAATTATACCCCCCTCAAAAAAATGCAATACAAGAATGTTATACTAAGACATCTAGGTATCTAAATATATGATTGCTAGATGGATGGATGGATAGATAGATAGATCTATATTTGTGTATAAATTATACCTAAAAATGAAAATTAAATATATCTTCATTTTTAATAAAAGATTACTAAATTTCATAAGAATAAAGTACCAAACATAGAAAAGGCCCCAGAGCATAAATTATGCCTGAAAAAATTATCTTGCCTAAAATATAAATTATGCTTTTAAAAAATATTCTTACCTAAAGTATATATCCTACGATCAGGTAAAGAGCATTCAATGATAAGGATGTCAATAATCCTGCAAATGCTTTTCCAGTTGGGCAACTAGAAGTATTTTTTATTCCATAGTTCTGCAAAATGCTGTGTTGCTTATCAAGTTTTAAAATAACTGCTTCCGTGTCCACATTTTGGCAGCCACAAACTATGGCGTGACTAGAACTTTGCTCGTGTTACTTTGGATTCACAGGCTGTGTCTAAATGCAGCCTCTGAATTGGAGTGCTGCATACTGAATCTAGCCAAATTGGTTGCAGAGATCTTCATCAAATGTTAAGATAGCAAAAAGATCCAATTATTAAAGCCTTTTAAAATCTGTAGAACCTGACATAGTCTAGGCCAAGGCCCAATATATGCCCCATAATAACAGAAAATATGGGAGGCTGAAACAACTCTTGGAGTTAGTAACAGACAACCGTGAGGGGAAGGTGACAGGGATAGATGTTTTGAAAACCAGCCCTGACCTAATCACACATTAGGTTACAAGAGAAGTTTCCTAAAGAGAATTATCTTCAGGCCATTTATGATCCTCTCTACAGGTGCAAGATACCAGAAGAGAAAAATAGTAGGTAAACCAATAGGAAAATGTAATAAATTCATGCCCATAAATTTAAAGGTTTGACTAAGTGAAAAAATTTCTAGAAAACAATAATTCACCAAAATATGCTCAAGAAGATGTTAGTAACCCAAACAGTATTGAAATCATATTATAAAAGACATTGACATAGAGTTTAAAATCTTCTCACAAAGAAAACAATGGGTCCAGAGAATTTTACAGGCAATTTCTACAAAACTTTCAGGGAACAAATAGCTGCAACCTTACACAAATTCTTCCACAGTATGGAAAAACATGGAAGGGAGGACAATTCATTTTATGTGATTATATAAAACTTTAATATCAAAACCAAACAAGGACAGTATGAAAAAGGAAAACTATAGGCCAATCTTGTTCATCTACATAGATTCAAAAATCCCAAACAAAATATAAGTAAACTTAAATTCAACACTGTACCTAAAATACACTACCATCAACTCAATGTCTATCATCATGTGAAGTGAAATAGGGCAGACACAGAAAGACCTTATGATCTCACTCATATGTGGAATCTAAAAAAGTTGATCTCATAGAAGTAGAGAGTAGAATAGTAGTTATCAGAGGCTAGAGAAGGGTTGAGGGGAGGGAGAGATAGAGAGAGGTTAGTCAATGGGTACAAAGTTACAGTTAGATAGGAAGAATAAGTTCTAGTGTTCCATTGCATATTAGGGCAACTATGCTAACAACAACAGATGGTATGTTTCAAAAGACAGTCATGCATCTCTTAACAATGTGGATACATTCTGAGAAATGCATCACTAAATGAATTCGTAGTTGTGCAAACATCATAGAGTGTAGTAGCACAAACCTAGATGGTATATCCTACTATATACCTAGACTATATGATATAGCATATTGCTCCTAGGCTACAAATCAGTGCAGTCTATTACTGTACTGAATACTAGGGGCAAGTGTAACACAATGGTAAATACTTGTGTATCTAAACATAAAAAGGTACAGTAAAAATACAGTATCATAATCTTATCTTATCATAATCATATATGTGGTCCAGTTATTGACCTAAGTGTTATTATGCAGCATATGACTATAGTTAGAGGAGAGGATTTTGAATGTTCTCACCACAAAAAATGATAAGTATTTGAGGTGATGGATATGCTAATTACACTAATTGGATCATTACACATTATATACCTGTGTCAAAACATCACACTGTACACCATAAATATATATAATTATTATGTGTTGATTAAAAATAAAATTTAAAAAATTTAAAATTAAAAAGATTAAAAATTAAAAATAAAACTTTTTTTTAAAAGAATGCAAGGTTGAGACATGGTTTCAGCTCTGACATAGGAGGAGCTTGGAAGTTGTCACTCCAACCCTCACACAAGAAAAAGCTGGACAAACTGAAAATCAAAACCTTTTCTTAGATCTATCAGATAAATGAGGTTGCAAGATAAATTGCCACACCAAAATCTGGAAAGAGGCACGTCCAGAAGAATACAGCAACCAAGATCTGCTTAACTGGAGCAGAAGTTGCTGGAGCATAACCTATAGGAACAATTAAATGTTCATTTTGACAACCGCTGAAGACTAAATATGGACTAATATGAGAATGAGAAACCCCTGGGACCCCAAATTTTCATGGGCTTTCCCTTCAGGAAAATCATTGCCTCAGTGATCTAAAAATGTTTGTATGTTCCTAGAGTTTCATGAAGACATTTAACTCAATAAATATCACACAGAGCATGAGAAAGCTGTTAATGTTTCAAAAATGGGCTTTTATATAAAATGATCATAGAACTGATCCTGTAGGATTTTGGGATTTCTTGCTTTGACTTTTTCTATGTCTCTAAAAAGCAAAATCTTTTAAATGTTATAGATAATTTTCTTGACACCTTTTGACATTAGCCATTGCCTTTTCTAATTCCCTAAGTTCTATTTTCAAAAGTTTCACTTGTCACTTATCTCTCTATTGTTTTCTCTAAAATGTATGTAGAGATGTACAGACTGCAAATCCACGAAAACCTAAAGATGTGCCTGTGTCATTAAACACCATGCATGGCACTCTATTTTTCTTTAGTTCAGAGTATTTTTTAAGAAAATGCTCAAAACAATTATGCTTCATTTTGTACAATAAAAACATCTTTCTGTATTAAGCTGCTATACATTTTGGGGAGAAGGTGTTGACTTTTTACAAATACTGTTCTTGAACACACATCTCTGATAGAAGCTCTGAACTTCACCCCTAAGATATTAAAAACCAGTTCTTTTTACTTTTCTCATTTGCTTGCCTAAACAATACAATAAACTCAGTTAATTTCTAGTTGCTAGACAGTCTGGAACTTAGGAAACCAAGTGCTGCTATTTCATTTCTTATGCTTTTCTAAAAAGCCTAAGGTTTAAAAATATAATAACAACCTTGGCTAATGGAAGCTGTCCTTTGACTCAAACATCTATTTTAGCACTTAAGATTAACAGGCATTATATTTATATACCTAGGATGTACACTCCTAAATTAGGAATAAACTATACCCTATGATATGGATTCAAATTAGATATTCAAATTAGTAGTTTTATAGTTTTGCATACTTTACCATGTATAATTTTAAATGACATAAATATGCTTAAATGGTTATGCTTGAAGGTTAAGCTACCACATGAAAATTTCTTTATTTTTTCATATTCTTATAGTAATTGACTGATTCTAATTTTACTCGGTGTATTAACCTTTGCTGGAATAATTCTAAACCATCCTGATTTTTGTTTTCCATAATATTTTAGCAATCTTCAGCCCCACGATGATTTTATAAATGGGTATACACAAAGGTCACACCATTTTCTGAAAGGCTTGCGATTCACTATTAAAATAGGGAAAGACTAGACAGGATAAAAAGGAAAAAGTTGGGGTCAGGAAAACAGCTTTATTTGCAACAACATAATCAGAACTATTATGTGTTTGCTTCGGGTCTCTACCATCACTAACCATCCATTCTTGTGGTCTTGTTCTGATCTCTTCCCAGAACTTACTGTTGGAAAATTACCTATCCCTGAGAAGATTGGGTCTGAGAAGTCACTTAACATCAACAACTACAATCACCTCTGTTAATTATCAGGGCAGTATATTCGTTTTCTATGGCTGCTGTAACAAATTACCACAAATGTAGTGGTAGACAAATTTATTATCTTATAATGCTGGGAGTCAGATGTCTGAAATGAGGCTCACTGGGTTAAAATTGATGTGCCAGGTGGGCTGTGTTTCTCCTGGATTCTCCTCCTATAGAGGAGAATCTTTTCCCTGACTTTTTCACTTTCTTTGGTTCATGGTTCCACCTTCTCCATTTTCAAAGCCAGCATTGTCAGGCCAACCTCCTATCTTGTTGCCATCTTTCTGGCTTTTTCTTCCAATTCCCTCTTGGACTTTTCATAATGCATGTGATTACAATGACCCACCTGGATAATGCAGGGTAACCCTTCCATCTTAAGGTCAGCTGGCTATCGACATTAATTCCATCTGTAACCCTAATGACCCTTTGCCATTGTCTTAGTCCATTAGGGCTTCTATAATAAAATATATTAGACTGGGTAGTTTATAAATGGTAGAAATTTATTGCCCACAGTTCTGGAGGCTGGAAAGTTTAAAATCAAGGCACCAGAAGCTTCAGTGTCTGGAGGCTCATCCCTCACAGATGGTGCCTTCTACGTGTCCTCATATGAAGGAAATCACAAAAGGTCCCTTCAAGCCTCTTTTATAAGGTCACTAATCCCATTCATGAGGGTAGAGCCGTCATGACCTAATCACCTCCCAAAGGCCCCCCTCTTTTTTCTTAATTTTAATTTTTTTAATTTAATTTAATTTTAATATCTTTATGGCATTGAGTTTTCCCAGCCAAGGACATCTTTCCATTTCTTCATTTCTTCTTTTACATATTTTAGTATAATTTTTTTATTTCCTTTTTTTGTTATATCTAAGCATTTCATAGGGGTTTATTTTTCACTATGTTTTTTATTTCAGCATATTATGGGGGTACAAATGTCCTTTTAAAACCATCACTCCGAGGGTTAGGTTCCAACATATGAATTTCGAGGGGACACCAACATTCAGACCATAGCAGCCATGTGACATAACATCTTCACAGGTTCTTAGATTAGAACATGGACAACTGGGGAGCCATTTATTACCTAGCATTATTTTGACAACATCAGCTGTGATGCTTCCTAGAAAACAATGGAAGTCCCATGGGACACCTGACTCTGGAACTCCTTTGAAACTTAACCATTGACACAGAGACATGTGCCCCCAACAGGGACCTTCTAGGTCTTCTGCAACACTTTTACCATGGAGCTTCCCTATGAGTACCTTGGCATCATGATGTAACGTTGACTCAGAGGAGAAGGTGGAGAGTATCATGAGAGCTTTAAAAATGGCTTCTTTTATCACCTACTTGGAAGTGAGGTTATCTTTAAACCTACAGGGATCAAGTGAGTGTCCTTTAATCTTCACAACATCCCAAGAGATAAGTAATAGTCTCATTTTCCAGATGGGTCCACCAGGCTCAGAGGTGAGGTTGACTACCAAGGACAGAGCTTGTAAGAAAATATCTGTAAAATAAAATAATGGAGCTTAAAACATTCCTTTCTACCTTTAGTTTATTAGAGAGAAGGAAGGTAGTCTGGGGAAAAATAAACTTCAGGAAACAAGCCAGAAGGAAAAGAGTCTGAGGAAGGACAAATTAGTGCCAAGTGATTGGCAAGTGGGAAAAAAAGAGAGGGAAAAGAATGCCTGCAAGTGTGATGCTTTCCACTAGATGAAGACTCCAGGCCCTCTGAAGAAGAAAGAGCAGTTGTGGTTTTGTTGATACCCTCTTGCTGGACATAGGTGAGAGGCAGCCAGTACTACTGGACCCACCTATGTGTGTTAAATCATTAAGGAGCGAATGATACAGTCAAAGGAACATGAGGATGTAGGCATGGCTGGTGACGCTGGCATCCACGGTGGACACCAGAAGAGACCAAGAGGAAATGGCAGTTGTGTTGCTCCTTTTCAGTCAGAGCTCATGCTGGGAAGAAAAGTGAGCCCAGCAGAAGTGAGCAATGGGTTCAGGCAACCCACTAAACCATGCTGCCTTAGTTTCTTAACTATGAAATGAAGCCATGATTACAGAGTTGTTTTATTTTTATTTATTTATTTCTTTTTTTTGGAACAGAGACTCACTCTGTTGCCCGGGCTAGAGTGTTGTGGCGTCAGTCTAGCTCACAGCAACCTCAAACTCCTGAGCTCAAGCAATCCTTCTGCCTCAGCCTCCCAAGTAGTTGGGACTATAGGCATGCACCACCATGCCCAGCTAATCTTGTCTGTATATTTTTAGTTGTCCAACTAATTTATTTCTATTTTTAATAGAAACGGGGTCTTGCTCTTGCTCAGGCTGGTCTTGAACTCCTGAGCTCAAACAATCCACTCTCCTCAGCCTCCCAGAGTGCTAGGATTACAGGCGTGAGCCACCATGGCTGGTCTCATAAACAGAGATTTTAAAGTCCATTTCTGCTCTGTGAGTCTCTGGGTCTATAAGCCAACAATGAGCAGGACTTTTGTCTGAACTCTGGTTGACAATGCCTTGATGACTCCTGACAAGGGAAAAAAATGAAACTCAAAAAGTTTAAGACCCAGATCGGGAGAACAATTATTGACATTTTGAAGTTGGGGCAGGGCATGAGGGGAAGTAAGAGAAGACCTAAATCTACCTCAATCCACCCACAGACCAGCAAACTTGTGTGGCCTTGAATATCAGAGGGAACATGCACAAAAGTCATAAGAGGAAGAGTAAAATGAAATGAAAACAATAGAAGAACATTATTTTGTAAAAATGATGTCAAGATGGATAAACCCAAAGCTTTTTGAGTATCAAATTAAAAGACACAAAATGAGACTAAGTGAAACCATGTGCAAGCTGACCCACCTTACCAAAAGTATCAGCATTGCCCGGAACCTTCTCACTGCCATGGGCCACCCTTCCCTACGATGCAGCATCTAGGACGCCTACAACAGCCTCGTGCCTCCAGAGGGCATGAGCCTGCTATTCCCCCTTTCTTGGGAACCATCCCCAGAGCTGAGGTACTTCTGCCAACTAGAGTCCCAACTGTCCTGGCTTCCTCTCCTTCTCCATTATTCTCATGGCCTAATTCACTCGAAGTGACAATAAGGAGGAAATTTCCTACAGTAAAATTATCAAAAAAATGGAGTTTTCTGCCTTGTAAGGCGGTCAGCTCCCACATCACGGAGTAGAAGGACAGGCATCCTATGACGAGATGGAAGATACCCCTCTCGGGATCATCTAATGCTCATCACCAATATCAGCACTATTTCTCCAAAGGTGGTGTTCTTATCTCTATGTTACAGATGAAATGAAGGCAGAGAAGGGTTGACTCGCTCTCCGCAGCTAGAGAGCCATCCAAACAGCATGCCCATGCCAGGCTAGCTCCTTGCACCCTCACGCGACCACACGCACAGGCTCATGGGAGCCCAGGAGAGGCTGACATCATTCCACCTGTCAAGAATCAGTGCAAATGGCTAGTTAACGAGCAAGATTACTTTCAGTGAAGATGTCACCCCGAGAAAGCAAACCTTTATCTAAGGGCTTGCATTTCCATATTTGACATGGCTATGGACGCCAAATTAAAGCAAATGAGACTTTTGTTTTCAATATTTATGTAGGGCCTGCTTAGTGCCAAATTTTCAATGCACATTTTTCTCTTTGCTTGTTAGTAACCAGGTGAAGCAACTGGGGCTGAAAGTAGCTAACTCATTTGTTGAAATTACCCCAGAACACCCTGACGCCAAAGGCGGGTCTTTCTGGCCCCACGCACTGTGCTGCCGCAGAAGTACGCATACCACTTTGCTTTGCAGAATTTGTTTTTCAGAGTTTTGAAAAACATCGAGTTGGATCTGCCTCTTTTCTGAGTTCTTAATTTTCCTATCTAAACATTCCCCTGCAGTCATTATCCTTTCACTGGCCAAAACATGGTCTTGAAATTTATTCTATGATTAGCCATGTGTACTCAGTGAAGTGCTATAAAATATAGCCCCTTAATTTTAAAAGGAGAAAATAGAGCATTTTTTTCATTCCCTCATTTTCAAAGAGCTAAATTCAAATTCATGTCACTTTTTCCTTTGCTTTCCTTTAAAAGTGTTTGATTTCTTTCCCCACTGTGGCCCACCTGGGTTGAAGAAGTTAATCTTTGAAGGCAAAAAGCTTGGAGGCCGAGAGGTAATAATTAGACCTACATCCTTGCCCAAAAGGAAACTAAATCAGAACGCGGTCAACCAGAGGAGGCTGAAGAAAATTAATAGGAGCCAAGATCCTTATACGAAGACAACAAGGGAAGTTTGCTACAGAGCCACACTCCCCTCAGATGTCTGAGTGGGAAGGGACACAAAGCCTCGTTCGTGTCCACCTCCCTTCTTTGTTGAAGTATTAATTGACCCTTTCTCCGCTGTTCCATAAGCATTTATATCAACTTTCACAAGCTTTCAGCTCCAATTTAGATGGTCGTTCCTCAACCACAGAGAGAAGATCTTCAATTTCTTCTCTATCCTCCTATAGCATCCTGCATACAAGTTGGTATTCAATGAATGATTTTGGAACTCAGACATAAAAGGTATGAGTAAAAAGCCTTAAATGAGATTTTTTTTTTTTTACATTTTCCTAGAGCCCAGGCAGAAAATGACCATCTTATTGGCTACATATCTGAGAGTGGGCTCAGCCAAGGACGCCGATGTGTGCTCGCTGCCCACCTGGGGCAACTGCATGGGAGACTCTCCTGACCTGGGTTTCCCATCCAGGTGCTTCTACCACCCATAGCTCCTACCACCACCCCACAGAGAGGCCAACAACGGTGCATGTCCTTGTAAGCCTAAAGTGCTTTTCCTCAAAGCTGCATATCTTGTCAAAACTGTTTGCCCACATCACTGCAATCTGTGTGCAGGGAAGCCTGAAACAAGGCCGTGTTTGGAAAGCAATGGAAAGTACAAGAGGTTCTGAAATTCATAAGCCTGGGAAAGCACTGATTCAGAGAGAAACCGCTCTTCTCGGTTCTTCCAAATTGAAAAGCACTCGAGGCAATAGAGCAGCTGCTGCTTCCCTAGGCTGGTTGGTATTGACCTTACTTGACCTTTTACCTGATGTCTGAATTGGGCCTCCAGCTAGACCAGGAAGCCAACACCCCCTTCCAGGACAAGACTGACCGATACATGGCTCCTCCTCCCTGCAGAAGTGCACCAGGGGACCCCACCCACTGCCAGCCAGCCAAAAAGTTAGGTGAGGGGAGGAGTAGCATTGTTAAAGGGTTAACACCAGAACAGTTCTTCCAGCCCTACTTCCTTCCTCATTCCACTAATCTGCTCACTTCTCATCCTTTACGTTTTATAGTCTTCAGTTCCAATTACAGGTGATTAATAATTAAATGATTGTTAATTCTTTCCTATCTCCTGTAAGTCATGATAATTTGAGCAATGATGATACAATCATAGCCTGAGAGGGAAAAGGGGATGGATAGAGCTTAAATTACAGAGTTTTCTTTCCAGTGTAAAACTGAAAACATCTACAAATGGTTGTTGTTCATGGTCTTAAATCTAAAAACATTTTATTCTATTTTGAATTAAGTTTTTTCTTTCTTATTTCCCAGGTTATCTCTATGTTTTCAAGACACAGGGAGGAGAAAAATGGCAACATTACTATGGAGGAGTTATAAGTTTCCTTGGCTCCAACTATTCAACTTTAAATATTTATTTGTTAGCTGATTCAAATTCAAATAAGGCTGCAGTTATTGGGTAGAACAAAGTGTGCCCCATAACTCAAAGCACTTGTGATGGGTGAAAAATTTTCAAGACCAACTGACCTAATGTATGATTTCACTTTGACTCAGAGTAAGTATGTTTTCACTTTGACTCAGACTCATTACTGGATGGGCATATGGATAACCCAAAAGATCTGAGTCAAAGAATGTTTTTCTTTGACATTGTTATTGACTTCCCAGAGTTTGTAAAACTAAATCCTTCCTGAAAAACAGTGAATCTGTATGTTGTATATGCATGTACAGCCAGATGATGAATGCCAAGCATATTCCTAACTATTTTAAAGCAATATAAAAACTAGCAACCAGGCCGGGCGCGGTGGCTCACGCTTGTAATCCTAGCACTCTGGGAGGCCGAGGCGGGCGGATTGCTCAAGGTCAGGAGTTCAAAACCAGCCTGAGCGAGACCCCGTCTCTACTATAAAAAAAAATAGAAAGAAATTAATTGGCCAACTAATACATATATATAAAAAAAAAAAAAATTAGCCGGGCATGGTGGCTCGAGCCTGTAGTCCCAGCGACTCGGGAGGCTGAGGCAGTAGGATTGCTTGAGCCCAGGAGTTTGAGGTTGCTGTGAGCTAGGCTGATGCCACGGCACTCACTCTAGCCTAGGCAAGAAAGCGAGACTCTGTCTCAAAAAAAAAAAAAAAAAAAAACTAGCAACCAGAGAAACCTTCACTGATCCTCTCCATCCCACACCAGTTAGTCTCTTTGTATTCTTTCAAAGTGATTTAAACTATATTACCCTACTCTTCTTGGTTTCTCCATTTTCCCTAACATAGGTTTTCTATCTACAGATGGATTTTAAGCCTGTTAAAGAGGAGCCCGTTATTTACAGTAGATACTCAACAGATATTTGAGAATGAACAAATGAGGAAATGTATAATTCAGACAGTCCCTTTCACTAATGAAGCTTTCTTGCTACCTACCTGTCTCCTTCACTCCTACCCGCAATATTCTTTGGAATTCCAAGGTTCTGCAAGCATGGGAGAGCATGTTCGTGCAGACATTCTAGCACATTTCACAGCAAGGATATAGGCAAGGATTGGGAAAACCTGCAGGGGACCTTCCTTTTATGGCATTTTGGCTAGTGGTCAGTAATTATTGAATGTCCAGCATGTGTCCATATGGGAGATCCTCTTAGCACTTGTGCAAAGACTCCAGCTCTGATCTCACATATTGATGATGATGCTTGTGAGCAAAGAAATATTGTACTAACAGTTCAACTTGTATTAACGGTTGTATTGTAATTGTAACGGTTGTATTAACGGTTGTATTGTAATTGTATTAACGGTTCAACTTGGAAACATACATTTTCTATTAGTTGTCCTGAGCTCCAGAATCAGTTTCATTGAAGAGTATCCTAAGATTGCAAAGCAAACTACTTCTGCGCAAACCAATATTTTCTTGATACAGTATGGAGCAAGCTAAGTAGAAAACAGGAATAAATTGGATTCTGAGTCTTTTTTTATAAGGCTGCAACTGTCATTCAGAGTACTGGCTTTCAGATTTTTGGTTTGCCACATAACAGCTTTATTGTTGTCATTGACTACCTTTAAAATAATAAAAACGTTAATTAAAAATATTTTTATTTGTCCATTCAAGTTTTATCTAAGATTTTATTTTTTAAAATGTCACTTTGGTTAGTGTGGGGCGCGGTGTTAACGCCATTGCAAGATGGTGCCGACTTCCTGGTCACACCCATACCACAAGACTGATAAACAGGGTGAACCACGCATGTGTAGGGGCTTTTTCCTGTCTCTCATCAAGTATGCTAATGAGGGCTCTTGCGTGAGCCAATCAGATTCTGCCTAATGTACTTAGTGCCTATATAAGCCCGCTCGGAGAGCTCCTCGGAGTCTTCCGCTTTAGTCATCTTCAGATTCCCCAATAAAGCGCTGTCAGAAGAACTCCGGTTGCCCCGTCTTCCTTGCTGGCGAGGCGGGCGCGACAGGTTAGTAAGTTTAAAACCACTAGGATAATAGTGAAGGCAATGAGATCTCTCAGGAACTCACGATGATTTTAAGCAATCCACACACTTTGTCCATTCATAGTCATAATGCAACTATTTTCCAGCACCTAAACAATGCCTGGTGCTGCCATAAGATAAGAGAATCAAATTCCTACCCATGTTCTAGAGAATTGGTATAGGTTATATAGCATTTGCTTTTTTTAACTTCTTAAAATAACTGTGGTGAGGGTGTTTTTTCCCATATTTCAAATATGCCATGGAATACTGGGAAAGGGAACGATGTGAACTAAAATATTTCATAAATTAATTGCCTCATTCATAAAAGACTAGATGAATTACAATATTACTAATGCAGATGAAAGCGTCTCTTTCTGAGGTAAACGTTTCCAGCACCTTCCACCGTTCTTCACAAGATACAGTCTCCAGACCCCTCACAGGCCTGGCTTCCATCTCCTCTGTGCTTTCCAATTTGTTGAGGTCCATGTGAGATGTCTGACAGCACTGGGGGAAAAACTCCAGGACGGGCTTAAGCACTTATTGCAAAAGACACAGGCAACTATATTTCAATTCAAATAAATCTAGAATAAAGACCTTTCTCCTTACCCTGTCCCTCTCTATAGGCTGGATTCGCCACCTGATGACAAAATTCTGGAATCTATTGCTCTCCGACCAGCCAAGGGGAAGTGGCACGGTCCCATTAGTGCTCCACACCATGGAAGAAAGCTGGTGTTTTCAGACTCTTCCCTGAAATTCAGAATGCACAGAGGCCTAGCCGTTGGATTCAACAGTCAATCATCCAGAAAATATAAAATTAATACCTCTTAGATATAAAACCAAACCCAGATCCTGCTCTCAATACACTTCCACATAACAGCGTAGTTTACGGAGCCTGCTGAAACTTCAGTCGCCACCCTGTGCAATGAAAACGGGAGGGGGATGTCAAAGGCCAACAGGTGCCACAAGGTAGCAGCATAGATCAGCAGTCCCCAGCAAGGACCCGGGACCACATGCCTGGGTTCCTAGGGCTACACCCGGGACAAGTTCTTTAACCTGTCAGAGCCTCCGATACCTCATATGAAAAATGCAGATGACAAAACAGCGCTCTCCTCTCAAGGCCGTGAGAGTTAAACGAGTGAGGACATGCACTGTAGTCAGCACGTGTCTGGCACAAAGTCCTCCTTAAATGGTGGCTGTGTGTCCTCAGACACATCACAAGCCTGCCTGGACACTCTGGGCTCGGGATGTTGGCCCACCAATGCCTCCTTATTCCTGTCCATCTGACTTCCCCAGACAAACATTGAGAAACACATTACATAGTGGGAGGGACAGTAAAAATATTTACTAATGATACCAAACACCAGGTTCATGCTAAAATTTTGACATCTTATTTCTTTTCCTCGGTCCCCAGGACGGAGTATATCGATCAAGGGGAGAAAGTGGCTCCCGTTATTGGACTGCCTGTCTCAGGGCACATGTGGCCTTTGTCTGTTTTACAAATTCCCCCAAATTCTTTCTGAAAATGGATGGGCCTATAATTCATTTTTAATGCGAAGAAGAATCGAGAGAAATGCAGAAGTCTCTTAGGTGATATAAAAATTGAAAATGCTCCATAAAAAGGATCCACTTAAATGTCTGACTTGTAAAAGTAAATGTCGTTTTAAAATTTTTCATTTGTCACACTCGGCGAGGTGTCTCCTGCTCGCCACGCTTCTGCAAGCCCCTCCCTGCGGATCGCGGCCGTGCGGGGAGGGCCGGCGCCGAGGCCGTGCGCTGCTGGGGTGGACAATCTGCCTCCGCCCAGGGCTCCGTTCCCGCCTCCCCAAACCGGCTTGCATCTAAGGAGCTTGCATCCATCTGCAGCATTTTACAGCTACCCGGGGACGGCCGTGGCCAAGGTCACTTGTTCAGGTAGGAGCCGAGCAAGCACCCGAGTCCCGTCGCCTGTGGACTCCCAGTCCAGTGCTCATGCGGCTCAACCAGACTTGCCTCGAAATGCCCTGCAGTGAACGCCCCAGCGCTGATTTTTGGCCATGAGGTCTTACATCAGAATCCTGAAGAACTTCTGGGAGTTGGACATCATTTTGGCCCGCGCACCTCTGGGACCTCTGTAGGAATATCCTCCACTCTGCAACTCCAACTGGCCTCCGCCCAGGACTCCCGTCATTAAGCCGAGTCCGTGTGACCAGAACACCTCCAAGAGCCAGGGCTGGCCCTGGTCAGGCAGGAGACGGCTTCTTGCTCGGCCAGGCAGACCAGCTCTCTTGGAATTTCAGGAACCACCGAGCCCAGAAGCGCGCGAGCAGGCTGCTGGCACCGCACGCCGGTTTGCTGCTCCGAGGTTCATGTCACACGCTGAGTTGTGTTCACTTAAATGCTGCCAAAGTTCTTCAAAGCATTTGAATGAAACTCTTCATAAAACAAACATGAAAATCCATTACCAGCAGTCACCAAATGCTGGCGCCTTGACGAATGGCCAACCTGCCGGCATCCGGGAAATTCGCTGCGCTGACAAGTGACTTGCAAAGGAGCTGTTTACTTAAACGCGGTGGGCACCCGCGGCGCGGCAGGACACGTGGGGAGGTGCGAGGGTCGATGAGGCCGCTCATTAAAGCAGAGCTTCGGTCCCCTGTGCTTCCAATGCATTTGGAAATCCAACGCTGTCAGCTCGCTCCAGCTTTTTGAATGCGTTATTGCAAAAATGTTTCAAGTCATGGCTGTGGACGGGTAACTCGGCCCCCTGCACCGCTGCGGGGAGCTGCAGAGGGGACAGGCATTGGCCGGGAAGATGCTCATGACACCACGGCTTGCCCGATCAGGCACCCACACAGTGACCACCCCCTGGAAATGCAAGAGGGGAAACAGTTCACCCAGTATCCGAATGCATTTATAAAAATTGAACTCTCCTGCCAAAAATGCAGGTGGAGGTTTTAAAGCTATCACCTAAGCCAATTAAGATAGGAAGTCTCTCTAATAACAAAAATCTTTGGCAACTTGTGCTGAAATGCTATAGAAACTCTCAAGGAGATCTCAAAAAAAAGATTTTTAATCATCATTTTTAATGAAAGCCACATTCAATCCCTCCAACATGCACCTCTCCAGAAGACACCCAAATTAATGCCCTTTAGGAAGTTTTAATATTTTTTTTTATTTCTTTGTTTATTTACATTTTTAGTTTCAAAGTTTTTTTGTTTGGCAGAGTCTCGCTCTGTCGCCTGGGCTACAGTGTAGTGACATCATCACACGTCATCGTAGCTCACTGCAACCTCAAACTCCTGGGCTCAAGTGAGCCTCCTGCCTCAGGCTCCTAAGTAGCTGGAACTACAGGCGCAGGCCACCATGCCTGGCTAATTTTTCTAATTTTAGTAGAAACAGGGTGTCGCTCTTGCTCAGGCTCTTAGCAAACTCCTGAGCTCAAGCAATCCTCCCATCTGGGCCTCCAAGCATGAGCCACAGCACCCAACACTGTTTCAATGTTTTTATGGAAACAAAGAGAAGTCAGAAAACCTTTAGTTTCCAGATTAACTTAAAAACAAAGTTTTGCAGCCGTGGATTACAAATATAAAATATATTATACAGTATATATTTATATGTTTAATAAAATATATTTGAGTTGTATATGTATGTGTATATATATATTCCCAATGTCTTTGTAGTATGAGGACATTTCTGTGTTCCATCAGCTCTGAAGCCAGGAGCCCAGAGGAATGAGATGTATTCCCTCGTCTTTCACCTTCATATTAGTAGATGGGTTTGGGTAGTTGAGAGTTTGCAGAGCTACAATCCGCACCTGGTCCTGCAGGCGAAAATGTGCTTAGCTCTCAGGCACAGGCCTCCCTCTACGGGAGACGGGGTGTTTTATACCATGCTGATGACTAATATTTCAAGTACGTTTTGCAGATTCATTTTCCCAGCATTCTGTTGTTTCAGCTGAACCATTCATGCCACAATATTTTTATAGGCTCTGAGGCTGAAAAACGTTCCTATCCAGGCAGGATATATGAACCTCTTAGCTTTCTGATGCAAAAGCAGCATTTCAGATTATCCTCCTGCAAAAGAAAACTGCACTCCTTATGCTGGCAGGTGAATGGGAGAGTGGAGATTTGAACAAGGATATGAAATATAGGCAGTACTTCCCCAGCGCCTTATGGTAGGGCATATGTGCAACAGCTGCCTTTCTGCTCTGCTGAGATGAAATCAGTGTTTCCTACTTGGGGGTGGGGTATGGGGAGGCTGCAGGAGAACTGCAGGTCACAGACGAGGAGCCCCCAGCCCCTGTCAGCTGTCCCTGGTCTTGTAAGGACCATAGTGCATGCTAAGCAAGGCGGACAAGAAGGGCAGGAGCTCTGGGATCAGAGAGCTGGGCTTGAATCCCACTTCTGCTACCTGCTACCTGTGCAGCTGAAGGCAACTTACTTAAGCTTCAGTAGCTGTAAATTTTTCTAATTCATAGAAGGGGGATAATAATAGTTTTGAATCCTGGCCCTACCACTTTCCAGTTATATGACCTTGGACAAGTTTCTTAACCTCTCTGTGTTTTAATATCCTAGCCTATAAAATGGGAGAATTCACAGTTCTTATCTTATGGGTGAGGATTAAATGGTTAAGAGAGGTAAAGCTCTTGGACAGGGCTGGCACAGAGAAAAGTTCTTTCAAATGGTTTAGGGAATCCAAGCTGGAGAAACTCTTCCAGGAAAAGATGAAGAGAGGAAAGAAAGAAGCAGATTTGGGACAAAGGAGGGAACAATGAGCAAACACAGATGCCCTAAGCCAGGCGTCCTCAAACTATGGCCCGAGGGCCACATGCAGGTGTTTTTGCCCGTTTGTTTTTTTTTTGTTTCAAAATAAGATATGTGCAGTGTGCATAGGAATTTGTTCACAGCTTTTTTTAAAACTATATCCGGCCCTCCAACGGTCTGAGGAACAGTGAACTGGCCCCCTGTTTAAAAAGTTTGAGGACCCCTGCCCTAAGCCTTTGAAAACGCTTGGCCATGATGGGCTTCTGTGGCACCTGATGGCAACCCCCCTGAATGAGATCTGCCAGGCAGAGCAACTGGGGCCCTAGGAGCCGACAACTGCTGTAGTTACACGGTGATTCCTCAATTGCTTCACCACAGCTACTGCAGAACCCCAGACAGTGATAGACATTGATATGGAGAAAAGAAAGAGAACTGGCTAAGATCTAGTGCTTATGAAAAATAATTTTAAGATTAATCAGTGGTAACAGAAAGGATGTCCTAATTTTTATTAGCTGCCAGAAAAGTCTCCAATAAGAACAATCCAGGATCTATTCATTGAATATAAATGCCATATTAGTAGTATGTGACTATAGGAGCTATTTAGGCTCAGAGTCTGAGACTTTCTCTTAAATGGCTAAAATCCTCTGTCTTGCTAAATTTTGAAGATAAGGGAGAACCAGAGAAAACCCAGAGAAAAACAAGTCATATTTTGTTGATGCTTCTCTGATCTCATCCGTGAGAAGGGACTGTACCACCCACAGCTGAGTCTACTACAGGGCTGGTCAGTAGCCAAACATCCCAATCTAAATGGGACACTAAATCTCCCTGACATTTTCAAATCTCTGAAAATATAACTACAGGGAGAAACATAGGTGCATAACACTTTCCATGAAGAGTATCACATTTAGTTGAAATACATTTCATTGAAATACACTCGATAATCCTATAGCAGAGAAAATTGACATCTAATATCCATTTTCCCTCTTCCATGTGGCCAGGCTGGGAAGAATATGGTTTTTCAATGCAGTCACCTAAGTATGTTTTGGCCAATGGAATGTGAGCAGAAATTATACCTGCAGCTTTCAAATCATGCGCATAACAAGAAGAGTGGCCTCTCCCTCCCCTTTCTCTTTCTCCTTCCCGCTAGATGGAATGTGGACTTGGTGGAAAGCCACCTTGGGACATGAGAGAAAGCCCCAAATTAGGGATGGTATAGCAACAAGCTAGAGGAATCTGGATCCCTAATACCATGGAGATACCATGCCGGCCCGGCCTGTCTCCAAACTGGACTGTGATGACCACATTTCCATCTTGCTATCTGGGGTCTCTGTGGCACTGCCTTCACCTGTTCTAACTAACACAGTTCTATTAGGGTGGGGATATGGGGAAGAGATTGCAAAAGCTGTCTTTCAGTTATAATAACTGGGCGTAAACTGCCCTCCAAGGAGGAAAGGTCTAAGTAATATAGGGTTTTTGCTTTGCTTTTTGCAGCCAGAACTGAATTGCACAAACAACAGAAAGGAGGCTGAGCCTGTTCAACATCTTCCTTCTCAGCTCTTCCCACAGGCAGTGTCCAGCCTAATATTTGTATAAATGCAGCCCAGTACTTGCAGAATATGGACTTGACGGCAGAGGCCCTGGGTACACGACCCTGTCTTGTCTTATCTTCCAAGCAAAGTTGTTTTCAGATAGGAGACATTTGAGAAAGCACTTAGGAGAGTGTTTGTCAAGTATTTAGGGCTCAGTAAATGTTAGTTTCCTTTCTTCTTGACAGCTGCCTCCTTCTTATAGTGCATACGAAATTTCCAATAGGGGACCTAAGTCAGTATTCAAAAATGCTTTGAAAATTCCCCACCTATAAATTCCTACCTCATAAAAAATGTAAGTGCAGCCCAAATCACCTGTGTATTACTGGGAGGCCAAGTAAACATGTTTTTCCCAATTTAAAAAATATGAACGAAGCTTTCTGGAAATTTTATTTGGAGAATAATGGGTAAAAAATGTTAACCCTGTGCTAGGAAACAAATATGTTTATCAGGGACTCTTAATTTAGTTATCTTACATTATTCTCATAAAGTTCCTTTCTTTAATGTAAGAAAGGAAAGCTCTGGGTCAATGAGTCCCTAAGGTCCAAACTGAAGCTAGAAAAGAAAGAAGTTCTATATAACATGGAAAAGTATCCTTCATTCATTGTGAAAGTCATCGTGCTGTAACTTCATTGGTTCATCCATCAGTCTTCTCCTTAGGATTCCCATGATTCATCAGACACACATTCTTGAGCACTTCCAGGAACCCAGCCCTGTGCCAGGCCCTGGCCCTTGAACAGTGTCAAGCTATTAGAGGTCCAGACCAGAAATACAATGAGAGGAAACCAATTCCTCCTCCACAGGGAAGGGGACAACATTCCAGCTCAGTCTGGAAGACCCAGAAGCACTTTGTGAAGGCATTCCCAACAGTGATTGATAACAGATCGCTTTAGGACAGCACGGATGTCGAAGAGTGCTGTGGACTGAGGAACAGATTAGGAGATTGTTACAATCAAGAAGGCAAGAACAGGGCTGAGGTTAAAGAGATGGTCATGAGGATGCCAAAGACACAGAACTTAATGACTAATTAGATGCGAGAAGAGGGATTGGGGAATAGCACGATAGGAGGTTGTGCCAAAGGAGAATAAAATTGAAGGTGGAGAAGATTTAAAGAATTTTGCAGGCTGAGCAAAAGGAACCAGAGCAGAGTGAGGGATTGATGATGCTAGAAGAAAGTAACTGATGGAACAAGACCTGGAGCAGGTGAGAATGGATGGTGTGGCAGGTCCTCACTGGCTTCTATTGTTTTCCTTTAGCAGGCACCAGTGTTGTGTTCTGAAGTTCTTCTTTAGGCTGACTTTATCCATAATAACAAATAACTCTCCTAGGTTAAATCCTAGGTGTCCAACACCTGGTTGGAAAGTACCACTCCAGGAAATCAAGTTGAATTTTCTTAGCAACATTTAGTTTTTATAGCAATTCACTTATAACTAGAAAAACACCTTTATTTCCTAAATTCCTATAAGACAAACAACTACTTTTGTGATTCAGAAATTCTCTGTTTGCTCTATTGAAGCAATTGTTTTTATACTGTAAATTTTCACAAAAGCAAAAAATAGGGAAGAGCCTCTTCTGGATACAACATGACTCATACCCTGCCATTCTGAGAAAAGGCTGGAAGATGGTTGTTGTAGGCTGAATAGGGGTCCCCAAAATATTCGTATTCTAGTCTCTAGAACTTTTGAATGCTACCTTATATGGCAAAAGGGGACTTTGCAGATGTCATGAAGTTAAGGATCTTGAGATGAAGAGATTATTCTGATATCCAAGTGAGCCCAAAATGTAATCACAAGTATCTTTATGTGAGGAAGGCAGAGGGAGATTTGGTCACAGAAGAGAAGAAGGCCATTTGACAGAAGCAGACAGAGAAGCAGGAAGCAGAGTCAAAAATAAGGATGCTCTTATGCTGGTTTTGAAGATGGAGGAAGGGGCCGTGAGCCAAGGAAAGCAGCTCCAGAGCTGAAAGAGGCAAGGAAATGAATTTCCCCTAGAGCTGCAGTCCCCAACCCTGGACCACCAACCAGTACTAGTCCATGGCCTGTTAGGAACCAAGCCACACAACAGTAGGTGAGCACCCAGCAAGAGAGTGAAGCTTCATCTGTATTTGCAGCTCCTCCCCATCACTGGCATCACCACCTGAGCTCCACCTCCTGTCAGATCAGCAGCTACATTAGATTCTGCATTATCATGAGTTGTATAATTATTTCATTATATATTACAATGTAATTATAATATAAAGTGTGCAATAAATGTAATGCACTTGAATCATCCTGAAACTATCCTCCTCCCATCCTCCAGCCCGTGGACAAATTGTCTTCCATGAAACCAGTGCCTGGTGCTAAAAAGGTTGGGGACCACTGCCCTGGAGCACACTAAGGGACCATGGCCCTACTGACACTTCCGCCCAGTGAAACTGATTTCAGACTTCTGACCTCCAATTGTTTTTTCCTTCTGATCCTGGGAAGGCAAGTTATCATGTTCTTCCCCTGGGAGGAAAGGAGGCAGAAGTCCAGCTACCGCTCCTCTTTCATGTCTGGACCACAGAAAAGGGTCTCCTGAGAGGTCTTGCCAATGGTTTACCCCAGCCCAGAGCTGTCTTTCAGATGCTAAGATAGAAGATCGTCCATCTTTCTCTAAATGGGAGCCAAAGAGGAGAGTCGCATCTGCTAGCAAGAATGGTTTTATGGGTTTTTTAATCAAATGAAATAAAAATAATCATTTCAAATTTCACACAGGATAAAAAAGTAATCAGACTCAGTTAAGACTTCACTTTTTATTTGCTCAAGAAGCAAGGAAATTCAAGCTTAGCTTTAAGTACTCATAAAACCTGCAGGGTAAGGAAGTGGGTTCCAAACACAACCCATAAAATAAGGATGTATTTAAGAGGCTGTTATTAGGTAATTGCCATTCCCACAAACTTCCCCTCCTGCATCCTGACAGCCGATCACACTCTGAGGCACAAGGAAGAAATGGTTTTATGAATAATGCTTTTCTTATGGCATTTTTGTGAACAATAAGATCACGACATAAAAAAAATTGTTCCCAGGAGGAAAAAAAAAATCATTTAAATTTTGTCAAGTGGTCCTAAGGGAACTGAAGAAAAAATGTGTTTTTTCCTGGAGGTTTTCTCAATGCCTTGAAGATGGGGCCGGAACATGACAGACTGGTGATCTCTGTCTTTTACAATCCACTTTCCTCCTGGGCAGTAAACACATGGCATTTTCTGAGTAGTCATAAAGCATGGTTCATGTACCCAGATAAATGCCCATCTCTGTCTATCCTGACCCCACTTGGAAGAAAGAGACAACTTAGATTTGATGCATCCTCACTTCAGCATCCCAGAGACTTTAGAGGAAATTCATTTTAAACACTACTTCCATAATTCTCTATAATTGAACATTTCCAATGGACGGAGAGATTTAACTGACAAGAAACGTCTGAGTCCTCTTTTCAATTTGATATAGCAAACGAATATGAGTTTCTACTCTGTGCAAAAAAAAATAAGGTAGATTCTGAAATTTGGGGATAAAACTCAGTGAGGAATGAGTCACAGCACCTGCCTTGAGTGTGCTTAAAAGCAACCTTTTCCAAAGGATAGAAAGAAGTGTGTAGTCAAGACTGTTCAATTCAAACTTCAATTTTTCATGGGGGCATTATGGGGTTGTACTGTACATCTGTTGTTTTACCTTGCTTTTGCCTCTATTTCCCTTTCTTCTAATAAAAATTGTAATAACAATTTTGGAGATTCAGTTTTTCAGGCTCTTTCTAAATCCATGACTCCAGGTATTCCCATATTTTAATTGTTCCAGACTCACTCTGTTCTAGTACCATAAATAACTGAGGGCCACACCCTATTTTTGAGGTGTGTTGAAAAGGGGCTTTGAATTCTTTAAGATTATGGTTCAAAGTTATATATAACAAGAAACTGAAATCAAGTACATAAATATTCCCCTCAAATGCAATAAGATAACCCTAACCAAAGTTTTTCTTAAAAAGAAAATAAAAACGAAATTATAAAGTAAACATCCTTTTGCAGTGGGTACCAATAACCAGGTGAGCTCATTTTAGTAGCATCAGTATAGCCCAGGGATAGAGACTCATATCCTCAATTCCTAAATCTGACAACAATCTACTAAGAGTCTTTATGGAAAGTGTCTTCTCAGCCCTTGTTCTTTTTTCCCCTATACTCATATTCCCAGCCTCGCTAGAAGGCAGCCTTTCTTCTTCTCCCTTCTTACTTGACTTGTTCCTTCTGTTACACAAGTAGTTTGTGAGAAACCCAGGCCCAGACTGTGTCTCCAGGACTCCAGTGCACCTGCTTGTCTGATAGCCAAATAGATCGCCTGCCTTTAAAAGAGCGTATCCATTCAAATGTCTTGCTTGGTCCTTTACGTTTTGAGAAGACATAGATAATATAGATAAATCCTCAGGTTCTATGGTGGTGAGAGAGCCAAGGCTAAAGTTTCCATTTTATCTTATTTGTCACCGATTGCTCCTGGCAAAAGAGAAGAAATATGTCAAGCTTTTATTGATTCTATGAACTGCTGTGTAAGCAATGCTATGTACCAGTAAAGAAACAACTTATGAAAATATTTTTGAAGGGTCAAATGAGATTAAACATCATAAAATTAACCAAAGAGAGGAAATAAAGCAATAGCAAGTTTGATTACTTACATACCATTCCTAGAGCTTTATGTATTGATATACTTTTTTTGCAGTGGTGTGTACCTAGTATTCTAAACCTAGATACACACATAGGACAACCTTCAAGAGAATTTTGTTAAAGAGAAGCATTAAAGACAAATTAGACTGGTGAATTTCATCACACAGGAAACGATATTTACTGGTCTTTCTTATACTCTTTTACAATACGTGAAGTTACATATAAGCATTATTTTGGGTAATAATTTAGGGAAGCAATCCCAACATTGCCTTCATGTGACCAAATTAGAAGTCTAATTTAGATCTCTGTCCTAAAAAGTACATGTTATTTTTATTTGCCTGTGGACTTTATAACTCCCTTCTCCCTGGAGAAGCTTTCAGTCTTCTGAACAGTTTTATTCTAGAAAGATTGTGGAATGCTCAAGAACTAAAAGAAAACACAAATTAGGGCTTGACATTAACTGCTTACAGAACAGAATAGAGTGGGGTGTTATGCAATGTGATGTGTGTGGTTAGTATACTACTTAATAAGCTTGATCATCTTTTAAAATTGTTTTTTAGGCACTCCATTAGTTAGTATGAAAAGAGCTCAAGAAAATGTCATATATAAAAGAGGCATATGACTTGGTTTTATAGCCCACTAAATTACAGACATTAACGCCACAAAATAACACAGTTCAGGAAATTAATTAAGTATCCTGGTATCATGGCCTTCTGACAAATACACAGAACATACCGGACCCAGAGAGCTAAACAATAGGAGTTATAATTCTCACCCCACCCAATACATCCCACGATACCTGAGCCAACAGAAAGCTGTGTGATAACACAAATATCACAGGGTGGAATATCTGTGTGCCTAGCTGCAGAATGCCTTTCTTTCCTTTTCCTGTTTATGTTGTCAATTACAAAATGATGAGTTGGCATGTTCTGATATTTAAGACCTGTTCAGCGTTTTCCCTTTTTCCTCACATTTACGTTAGCCTTTTCCTTTAATTATCTTGATGTTGTTATTCTTGGCAAGGCTGCCCTTGCCATTATGGTGTGTTTACCTTCCAAACAGTCCCTACTTCCTCCTTATCTTAGTGAGCTTATTAACATTTCCAGCTCCAACTACTCACTTCCCCTCTCCGGCACAGCCTCACCTTCACCGCTCAATTATTTTTCTCTCTTTTCAACCCTTCTTTCAACTCTCACCCCAACCCGCTCACCCCTTTGGAATAACAAGTTATTTCCTCTTTCATTTCCTCTTACGGAAGATGTTTTTGGACCCGTTCCCAAAAATCTTTGGCATGAAAGCGTGCCCATGCCGTTCTGTGTTTCCACTGGGCACGCTTCCAGAGGTGTGTCATCGGCCCGGAGCCCTTGGCCTTCACACCAACTTAAGCCCAGAGCTGTCACCCGTGGTCACCACCCCGTAGGCATTCCAGGCAAGCCGAGACAGTGGGAACAGGACCCGTGAACCCTATATCCCTCTGGCAACAGCCTCTTGTTTTCAAATCTATTTCAAGAAGTCTGTTTGAGGTATGAAAATTGGGACTTTCTTTCTTTCTTTTTTTTTTTTTTAATTGCAAAGAAAAAGGATTAGATGACAGGAAGGAATGCTGAGTCAGCAATATTTGCTCAGCTGCAACGTGTTTCCTAATTCCTGGAATAAGTGTGCTATTCAATGACTTTTCATTTTCTCTAAGTCATCCAGAAGTTAAGTTTGACAGTTGCACCCAAGCTGGAGGAAAAACGTGTTAAACGAAAACTCTGACTACGATTAAATGGTTCCTATTTCAGGGTTTAAGAGAATTGCAGGGAGGAGTCATATTCCAGTCATTCTCGGCACAATGGCTCTTCCGTCAACAGTGGACGATATATACCACGGTGGTCCCATAAGATCATAATACTGTGGTTTTCCTGTACGTTTTCTATGTTTAGATACACAAACACTTATCATTATGTTACAATTATCTACAATATTCAGTACAGTCACAGGCTGTATAGGTTTATAGCCTGGTAGCAATACAGGCTACACACCATATAGCCTAGGTGTGTAGCAAGCTATACCCTCTAGGTTTGTGTAAGTATACTCTGATGCTGGCACAATGACAAAACCATTCAATGACACATTTCTCAGAATGTATCCTGTTGTTAAGCAATGCATGACTATAAATTTGTCCTTTATTAGGGAACTGAAATGTTGCTATCCATAATAATTAATAAAACAGACTAAAAACTTTACCGTTCATTATTTTATAGTATACTAAAGTGAACAGTTTCATAGCACATTTTAATACGTGTTCTCAATATTTACGTACCACTAATAAAACATATTTATAAGCTAGATGACATGGTCTTGAGATGAAATGTCTGCTGAGGTACCGAAACACAAAGACAAGAAGTCACGGCAGAGTCCTGAGTCACGTGATCCTAATCCATCTACTCCACATTTGTTATCTAGTTTAAGTATATGCACATAAAAGCTCACATTAAGACCAATGGCATTAAAATCTAGTACCCATAGATATATTCATCCAAACTAAAGGTGAATAAGTAAGTTATTTCCTTAGATTCAAAACATTCAATATACGAACCCGGTCTTTTCTGTGTAGTTTGGTTGGTTTGGCTTGGCTTGGTTCAAAGGGCAAAGGGCAGAGACAAAAAAAGAAAAGGCTATAAATTTTAATTTTAAAAAAATTATTCAGTGAATAGGTCCATCAACTAGGCCAAGTTATAAACATTTTCTAAGTGACTGCAGCACATTGTTGCTAATACAATTAAAAATGCAAAGTCAAAATGACTTTCAATTCAAAATGGCATTTGTCTCACAGCTCCAATGTACTTCTCCCTTTGATCTGATGAAAATACCGATGAGGGCCCAGAAAAGGGCAAACTTTACATCATATTGCTTGTAAGGTGTCAGCTCAGCACTGACAACCCCGCAGAGGAAGGGAGAACATTTGTAGAGCAGAAGCGCGCACTCGTGAGCACTTGTTAGAAACGTGGAGTGACTCCCGGCCCGACCAGCCACCTCACAGCTCCAGACCTAAAGGGTGCACAGGCCCGTTCATCCTCTCCACTAACAATGCCCAGTCTGGAGAACACACTCCTGATGGAAAAAAATACTGCAGAACAAGGGAAAGGGAGCAGCTACTGGAAGAGCAAACTGGGCTTGAGCTTATCGCTTGCTGGGTGCTTGAACTTGGACAAGGTACTTAAACTCTCCAATCTTAGTCTTAGTGAAAATAAAATTAATATATCAAAACCAAAAAATTATGTGCCTAAGGTATGGCACAATAAATGGTGGTGGAATAGTTATTATGTCAAGCTCTCATTCATTCATCCAGCAAAGAGTATTGAATGCCTGTTCTGGTCATTGAAAAGACATGCGTGTTCCTATTCCTATTATCATACTGCTTATATTCCAGTACAATGATAGTCCTGCTCCAGGGATGATAAACTCAATGAAAAGCAATGCGATAATATTATTAGTTGGGTTCTGAGTGAAAGGGTCAAGGAAATCTCAAAATTGGAATCAAAACTACTTAAACCATGTTAACAAACTGGATTTAATTTGACCTTAGGTAATTAGACTTTTACATCCAATATTTAAGGACACAATTAGTATGATATCCAAAAATAGTATTAAATACAGCAATCTCTGAAAATAGGCAACACATAAATCGCTTAGTGTAGAATACAGAGAATTAAAGGAATTTAATTTTTTTAAGATTTGCTATAAAAAAGGTGGAGCATCAATGCAATAATATCAATTCTAAGTTAATAGCAATCTTAAAATTCTAATAATCTGATTATTTGAGAATTGCCCTATCTTCTTTCATACATAACTCTAATTTTAATATTATAGGTCTTCACCATTTCATTTAATGTATCAAATCTATCCTTTTACAATCAGTCTGCTAATATTGATACATACAGATTTTCTTGGAGGAAATCATAATAAGAACACAATTTTTAAACTGACTTTTGAGGTATGGTTCAAATGGATTGATTTTTTTGGTGCCTATCTCAGGGCTGAAAAAGCAAACTATACTTCCTAAGATGACACACATTTGTCTCAAAGTGAATCCACTCTTAAGATTGCTTAAAATGTTATATGCTACCCTTCCTTTTCCTGGCTAATTTAACAGACTAGCTAATATTTTTCTTAAAAATCATTTAAGATGCTTACTTTGTTCTGTGTATACTGATTCTCAAGCAAATAGAGTATGTTGGCATATTGTAATTGAAGCATTCTCGACAAAAGTCTGCTAAAACAAACTCAGATTTTCATCTTGACTAGCTCATTTGATAGAAAACTTGGGGATTTTAACTGAAGTTATCAACATTAAAACTACATGATTTTACATCTCCCCCCAAAAAAGTTCTGACTAAATAGATATCCACTGAAACATATCAGAGTATATAACAATTTCCAAGGTTTACATTGCATTAGTTGCTGAAATAGAACCCTCCTTTGTTTTCTAAGATGATCTGTCTAGCCTTATTTAGAGAAGCCAAAAAAGAAAAATAACTTCTTGCCCCACGCTAAGTACCTTTAAAGTCATGAAATGCAAGGCCCCCTTGGACCATCTCCTATCTTTCTCGCTCTCTTTCCGCCAGTAAAGGCTTTTAAAAAATGGAAAGGAATATCTTTATGTTCTTCCTAACTGTTCCCCACTGCCTCCTTCTTTTTGATGGGTAGGTTGGTGCTACCGTCAGCAGTCCAATTCTCTATCAGCACATTTTAAACTACACTGAAAAAAAGAAAAAGGAGAGAATAGGTTATGTCAGAATCCGGAGAGCTGACCACACTGCCTTCACATTTGCTAATTGAAACACGACTCCCTGGAGCCATTGGTCCACAACTTTTATGTCTGTAACTGTGTCTGAAGAGTTTAAAGAAAGAAAAATAGCAGGAGAAGAAATACCAAATACTCAGATACAAGTAGTTGATCACAAAATGTTTCCAGAATGATACCAGCCAGCATCTTTCTGATGTCTAGAATACTGGGCAAAAATGGTCTTTGGAAGCAAACAGTCCTGAGTTGTAATCATAGCTCTGTCCCTGGACAGATTGCTCAGCTTCTCTGAGCCTGTTTACTCATCCATAAACTGTGGATGATAATACCTTGCTGCTTCTATTGCTATATGGATTAAATTAAGATAAAATATGTGCAGTACTTAGAAAGGTAATTGGTCCATGAGTGCTAGCTGTTACTACCATCATCATCGTCATCATCATCATCACTTTTACTTATCTCTGTTATGCATTTCTTGTCCCCGCCCCAATTATTTCAATCGTTTCAGTAAACACATTTGTACATACACCATGGACCAGACAAGCACTGGAAGAGGAATTTGTGATACAAGCCCCTCAAAGTCAAAGCCCATGTTTTAATCTTCTCTTTATCCCTAGTCCCTCAAGTGGCCCATGATTACATGTTCAATAAATGTTGCAGTTAAGTAAATAAATGAATGCTTTGCATTCAGGGCAAAGAGAACTTACTCCACTTGGAGAAAATGGGGTGGCCTCACCAAGGAGGTCAGCTTTGAGCTGGGTCTTAAAGACTACGTTGAAATTCAGTTAAGTAGAGTGCAAAAGGGTTCTCTGGGAAAACTGAACTGCATAAAAATTCAATTATATATTTTTTGAGGGTTAGGTAGGACCCTAGTTTTCAATTCCTTTTTACCAGTACACAGGACCTTGAACAAGGTCTAAACAAGAAAAATCATCTGCAGATTTCTGAATAGCAGCAATAACTAATATTTCCTGGGCACTTAAACATGCCGGGCACTGCTCTAAATGCTTTGTGGTGTTACCTCATTTAATCCTCACAACAACTATACAAGGTGGGTACCCATTTTACTTAGGCTCAGAGAGGTTACGTGATTTTCTTAAGGTCACACAGCCAGGGACTAGCAGACCCAGCTTTCAAACCTAGAGAGTAGGGATCTAGAGCAATGAACAATAAACAAAATAAATAAGTAAATGGCATAAGATATGAGAGGGTGATACTGCTATAGAAAAAAACATTAAGGAAAGAAGGGGAGTAAGGAGAGTCAGATAAAGGGGAGACGGTCAGTTTTAACTACAGTGGTCAAAGATGGCCTCGCTGAGAAGATAACATGTGAGCAAAAAACGTAAAAGAGGTGAAAGAGTGGGCTCGGTGGTTATCTGGAGGAAAGGAATTCAAGGCAAAGTGTAGAGCAAGTGCAAAGGCCCTGAGGTATGAGCACGCTGGATCTGTTAAGGAATCACAGTGAGGCCAACATGACTACAGCAGAGGGAGCAAAGGGAAGAGTAGAAGAGGTCAGAAAGGTAAGAGATGGCCAGATCACATGGCCTTTTCTAAGCCACAGGCTTTCCTTGGCAGGGAAAACATTATCTAGTGGTTGGTTTTCTTTGCTTCACTACCCACCCAGCCTTTTTCCCTAACCTGAGCCAGATTTTCCAACTGGCCTCCAACCATTGTGTTCTTTCTATCCAAAGAAAGTGAGTCTATTTTGTGGTGCTCACAGACCCCTTGCACCTCTTTGGATCCCTTTTTTACCTTACAATAAAATAGAATCATAGACAAACCAGAGTGATTACTGACATGAAAAAGTCCCCAGACCTTTGAATAAGATCACTGAGTCCAGGCCGGGCGCGGTGGCTCACGCCTGTAATCCTAGCACTTTGGAAGGCTGAGACGGGCTGATTGCTTGAGGTGGGGAGTTCAAAACCAACCTGAGCGAGACCCTGTCTCTACTAAAAATAGAAAGAAATTAATTGACCAACTAAAAATATATATACAAAAAAATTAGCCGGGCATGGTGGCGCATGCCTGTAGTCCCAGCTAACTCAGGAGGCTGAGGCAGAAGGATCGTTTGAGCCCAGGAGATTGAGGTTGCTGTGAACTAGGCTGACTCCATGGCACTCACTCTAGCCGGGCAACAGAGTGAGACTCTGTCTCAAAAAAAAAAAAAAAAAAAAAAAAAAAGATCACTGAGTCCAACAGAAGAGAAGATGAAGGGTGGGGGAGGGGGAGGATCCTTACTTTACACAGCTACTACTCTGAGCTTGTAACCATTTATGGATGACAATTTCCGTGACTTCACCTCACCCCCTACATAATGCTTGTGGGTATTAAGTTCATTTAGTTAAAATGTTATATTTTCCACATATTTTGCAAATGTTTCAGAAAACTGTGATATTTTTGGCTCCAGGACTTAGATTATTTTGTTTATCTGAAAACCATTGAATCAATGAAATTTTTAACTTGTTTTTATTTAGGTAAAATTTACATACAGTGAAACCTAGACCTTAAGTAAATGTAAACACCTATGTAGCCAACAACAAAATTAAGATATGTAAAATTTTCATCTCCCCATAAAGTTTCCTCATACACACTCCTAGTCAACCCCTTTCAACCCCCAAACAATCACTGTTTGCATTTCAAAATCTCACCATTGTACTCTATCATTTCTTGAATTTCACATAAACAGAATCATACAGTATTTACTCTTTTGAGTCTGCCTTTTTTTGCTCAGCATAATGTTTTTGAGATTCATATGGTTCAGCATATCATTAGTTCATTTGTTTTTATTGCTAAGTGGTATTTTATTGTATGACTATACCACAGTTTGCTTATTCATCCTCCTGTTGATGGACATTGGGCCATTTCTGATTTGCAGCTTATGAATGAAACTGCTATGAACATTCTTGCACAAGACTTTTGTAGACATGCTTGAATCTCTCTTGGGTTAAAAAACAGGAATGGAACTGTGCAGTTATGGAGGTTATTTATGTTTAACTTTATAAGAAAGTACCAATTTCCCAAAATTATTATGCCATTTTATACTCTCACCAATGATTGGTGGGAGATCCAATTTCTATTAATACATATCTTCACAAAATGTTTAATTAATGGTATTTGTCTTTTTTAACAAAAGCCATTCTAATTCTTCTGAAAGCCTATCTCACTGTGCTTTAATTTGCATTTTTCTAATGACAAATAATTTTGACCCCATTTACACTTACTTATAATACTCACTGATCATTTGTCTGTCTTCTTTTTAAAATTCTTGATCATTTTTATAGAGTTGTTTGTCTTTTTTTTTATTAATATGTAGGCATTCTTTACATCTTGATAAAATTGTTTGGCAGACACATTTTTTACAATTTTTTTTACAGCCTGTTGCTCACCTTTTGTTTTATTAATGGTATTTTTTGATTATTAGAAGTTTTTAATTTTGATTAAGTTTAATAATTTTTAAAAGCTTGTGGTTCATGCTCTTTGCATTCTATCTAAGAACCTTTGCTGTACCAAGTTCACAATGATATTCTAGAAGCTTTATATTCTTATCTTGGAGTTTATGCTCCATCTTTTGTGTATCATGTGAGGAAGGGGCCAAGATTCATTTTTTCTCCATACATGTATCCATTTGTTGAAAATATTTTCCATTCCTCCATTGAATTGTAGTGGCATCTGGATCAAAATCAATTGACCATATATATCCATATCTATTTCTAGACTCTATTCTATACCACTAATATATTTTTCTATCCTTATGCCAGCAATATATTGTCTTGATTACTGTAGGTTTATAGTAAGTCTTCAAATCAGGTAGTTTAATTCTTCCAACTTTGGTCTTTTTCAAAATTGTTTTGGCTTTTCTAGGCCTTTTTCACTTCTTATAAAAATTATAGAATCAGCCATTTTCTCAAAAAAAAAAGGGAAGGGAGGGTTATCGTAATTTTGACTGGAATGGTGCTGGGTCTATCTATAAATCAATCTGGGCAAAAGTGACTTCCTAACAATATTGTGTCTTTCATCCAGGAGCAAGATATAACTCTCTTTTACTTAGGTTTTATTTAACAACTGTCAGCATTGTTTTGAAGTATAGAATTCTTGAACATCTTTTGCTAAATTTATTTCTATTTATTATATGGATTGTGTTACAAGGTTATTGTTTTCTTAAATTTTATTTTCAAATTATTTGTTGCTATAACATAGAAATACAAATAATTTTAAGTATCGACTTTGTATCCAGTGACTTGACTTAATCATTTTATTAGTCCTAGTAGTAGAACTAGATTTTCTACACACACTATTATGTCATCTGCAAATAAATATGATTTTGAGTTTTTATCTTTATGCCTTTCAATATTGTTTATTTATTTTAGCCTTATTGTGCTATTGAAGACCTCCAATACAATGCTGAATGGAAGTTGTGAAAGTGGACATCTATAACAGTGGATATCCTTGCCTTGTTCCTCATCTTAGGATAAATCTATTCAGTGTTTTCCAACTAACATCCATTGAGTGTGATGTTAACTGTCGAGGAGTTTGTAAGATGTTGTTTATCACACTGAGGAAGTTTTCTTCCATTCTTTTTACATTTCATATAGTATGGGTCTGTTGATAATAACATCTCTCAAATTTTATTTATCTGAAATGTTTCATATCATTCCCATTTTTAAGTATATTTTCACTACATACTGAATTCAAGGTTGATAGGTTATTTTTGTTTCTTTCTGAACTTTAAAGATATCACTTCATTGACCCCTATTTTTTCTGAAGAGAAGTCAGTAATCATTCTTATCATTGTTCCCCATCATGTAAAGCCTTTTTTCCTCTCTTTTTTTCTTTCTTTTTAAATTTTCCCCCTGTGGCTGCCTTTAAGATTTTTTTTCTTTATCTCTGGTTTCTAGAAAGTCGATCATTAAATACTTAGATTTTACTTACTTTGTATTTATCCTGCTTGAATTGGATCTATAAATGGATGTTTTCCACCTAATTTAAGAAATTTGGGCCGGGCGCGGTGGCTCACGCCTGTAATCCTAGCTCTCTGGGAGGCCGAGGCGGGCGGATTGCTCGAGGTCAGGAGTTCGAAACCAGCCTGAGCAAGAGCGAGACCCTGTCTCTACTATAAATAGAAAGAAATTAATTGGCCAACTAATATATACAAAAAATTAGCCGGGCATGGTGGCTCATGCCTGTAGTCCCAGCTACTTGGGAGGCTGAGGCAGGAGGATCCCTTGAGCCCAGGAGTTTGAGGTTGCTGTGAGCTAGGCTGACGCCACGGCACTCACTCTAGCCTGGCCAACAAAGCGAGACTCTGTCTCAAAAAAAAAAAAAAAAAAAAGAAATTTGGGGCCAATATTTCTTTAAACAGTTTCTTTATTCTACCCCATTCTTTTTTCTCCTTTCCTTCAGGAATTTACTTCCATGTATCTTAGACTACTTGATGTTTTTCCATAGATCTCTGAGGCTCTCTTCTCCCCCAACCCATCTCTTTTTCTTGGTATTCTCCAGTTTGAGTAATTTCTACTGGCTTTTCTTGAAGTTCATGGACTCTTTCTTCTGCACTATTCAATATGCTGTTAGACCCACTCAGTGCAGTTTTTATTTCAAATATTGTATTTTGCAGTGCAAAAATTTTCATTTGGTTCTTTTGCATATTTTCCATTCCATACTGAGAGTCCCATCTTTTCATTTATTTTAAGCATCATTTCCTTTAAATTATTGAACATATTTACAATAGCTGTTACAAAATCTTTGTCAATTCCAAAATCTTGGCCATTTCAGGATTCGTTTCAATTGGCTGCTTTTTCTTTTGGCTATGGGTTATAATTTGATGACTCTTCACGTATTTAATAATATTTTATTTATTACATATTGTGAACAATACATTGTAGAGAGTTTGGATTGTACTGTCTTTCTTTAAAGGATTTTTAGTGTAGTTCTAGCAGTCAGATAATTTACTGGCAGATCCTTTACTGGCAGATTTACAGCCAGACAATTTGGGCTTTGTTATCGTGGTTCTAGTTCAGTGTATTCTCTAATTGACAGTGTGTTCTTTGCTCTAAAATGCAGTCCTTACTCCTAAAGAATGGCCTTTTGGAGGTCTCAGCTAAATAGTCAGATGCTCAGTGTGGTCTGCCCACTTTGGCTGGGCTGGAACTTCAATGTCCTCCAGCATTTCATGACCTGTGGGAGCTTCATTCAGCTTTCTGACCCCAGTATCTCTCTCTGCTAGTCCCTGCAGAATCTGACCCTGCACATTCATAGTTCAAGCCTTGGTCGAGAGCCCAAGGGGAAGCTCCACACAGACTTCTTGGACTCAATACCTCCAACATTCTCCCCTCTAGAACCCTGGCCTGCATACTCCAGCCGCCTTAGCAGACGTGAATTCTGATCTCTGCTTTCTCAGCAAAACTGACACTCTCCACTTGGACCTTACCTCCCCGAACCACAGTCTGGAAAGTGCCACTAGTCAGAAAGCTGGGGTAAATGTGAAGTTCACCTCATCTTTTCTTCCGGGGATCACAGCCTTATGATGCCTATTCCCAATGCCTAAAAAACTATATCCTCATATAATTTGTCTAGTTTTATAGTTATTTACAGCAGGAGGTTAACTCTACATACGTTACTGTAATATGTCTGGAATTAGAAGTCCAATCAACTGATAATTCAGCAGATCATGATCTCGTGCCGGAGTTTACTTCTTCCTCAGTTCCTCCATTTATTAAAATTTTGGATTGCCAGCCGGGCGTGGTGGCTCACGCCTGTAATCCTAGCACTCTGGGAGGCTGAGGCGGGCGGATTGCTCGAGGTCAGGAGTTCGAAACCAGCCTGAGCAAGAGCAAGACCCCGTCTCTACTATAAATAGAAAGAAATTAATTGGCCAACTAATGTATATATATATAAAAAAAAAAAAATTAGCCGGGCATGGTGGCGCATGCCTGTAGTCCCAGCTACTCGGGAGGCTGAGGCAGAAGGATTGCTTGAGCCCAGGAGTTTGAGGTTGCTGTGAGCTAGGCTGACGCCACGGCACTCACTCTAGCCTGGGCAACAAGTGAGACTCTGTCTCAAAAAAAAAAAAATTTTGGATTGCCTGTAAGTGGCCTACCTCATCTAAGATCCTAAGATTTAGTAAGCTCTTGGCACAGAAGTTAAAGAATATCTTAGGTCACAGTCTCATTCTTTATAAATGCATAGCTGGATTTATTTGTTTAGTGCCAGCATTTGGACCACCACTTTGAACTTTTCCAGTCAGCACAAATGTGTTGTGATTTTCTAAAAGCTAAAAAATAAATAAATCATCTAGGGTTCCTCAAAGGCATCATATTTAGCAACATTCTTATAAATCAACTGCATCATTATGCTGGGGTAGAAATAAAAGTCATCCCAATTTTTCCCATTTAAAATGAAAACTTAGCACCAATTCAATAGAAGATTATATAGATTAATGACTAGAATATTAGGAATGTGCCTGACTTTTCTTGAATGAGAAGATCCTATAGATATAAAAGAGAATTTTACATACTCAAAAAGTTTAATGCTGTATATATATGTATTGTAGGTAGAATGAAGAGAAAAAAAGGAAAAGTTAATCATCTGTTCTTCATTCAAATGTGCCAAGAAAACACACACACACAGAGAGACACACATACACACACACACAAATACCTATTACTTTGTATGCCTTTCATGAAATGATAAAATAAGCTTACCAGTCTTGCAAAAGACTAGAATTGATAAGCTACCTAACAAATATCCATTTCCCCAATTCTTCTGTTTTCCTTTTCCTCCTTTCCTACAGGCATAGATATTTGCCTATAAAAGTATGTTTAAAGGGTTTTTAGGCAAAAATGGTTTTGTGCCTAAAAAGTCCTATATTTAAAAGCATTAACCTTTCTTTTGTCTAAGAGCACTTGAAGGTTGCCTTGACAAACATCATGTGTGGAAAACACAACTTTTCCTTGCATTAAGCATTTTTGGTGAAATGTTTTTAAACTTCATGTAGTCATTTCAGATGATCTAAAAGAACCCCAGAGACAATAAAAGAAGAGCACATCTGTTATCCTCTCTGCTAATATAAGTGCCTGATTGTTTCACATCCCTCAAGGCGTATTTCTACGTAAAACTTGACAGGGAGAATGAGTAGTAATGACTGGAGTGCAAATGCCTGGGTCTGTGAACATCCCACGCGAGGACCATTGGTCCACTTATGAGATGATGTGTTAACAATACCAGAAATGAGCAGTGACAACCACTCAGGACTATCAAACAACAGAGAGGGACAACAGGACACTGAAGGCTTACTGGAGAGAAGACATCTATCTACTAACCCTGCTCCTAGGACTCAAAAGTCCTCAGGGCATAGTTCATATGGCTCTTCTTTCTCTGAGAAAACCAATTTCAGGGCACCTCTTGACACATCTTGAGAGCAGGATGAGAATATTTAGGTGTCCAGTATTTTGAGATGGAGATGTTTTCAGGTGGATGTTACACGTGCAGGTAAGGGAATATTTCTGTATCCAGGCAGTCCTCGCATTGCACGGTGGTGTGGAATCGCAGAAATGACCGTGCAAGCCGAAATCACACAAGTGGTCTTAATAATCTATGGGAAAAGTCATGACTGTTCTATGACCTTTAAAATTTTTGTCAAAATAATAAATCATCTCTTACTGTCAATTATAACTATAGAGAGAAATGAAAACAATAGAAAATTAAGATTTATTTTGTACTCTATAATTTGAAAAACTGGAAATATTGAAAGTTAAAGTGTTTAGTCTTGCAAAAATCTTATCAAGAGTACTTTAAGCAGTTCTTGCTCTTTTCCCATTATGCAACAGGATTTGGAGGAAATATCCTCTCTGTGTCTTACTCAATTGTTACGTTCCTTTCTAAGTTTGGGTCAGCTTCAACATTTCATTCTTTAGAATTTAAATGTCATATGATATCACTAAGAGTTTCTTTAATGTGAAGAGTTCTTTTGGTTTGGGTTTTGGGGGAATTTTTTTGTTTTTGTTCTTGTTTTGTTTTTGTTTTTCACTGTCACTTCCTCCGAGACATCGTCCTCTTTTTGTCATAACCACTTTTGAACTTCACTTCCATCATTTTTTTGTTTCTTTGCTCCACTTTCATTTTTGTTGGCTAGTTCCCCTGCTTTGATTATCTATTTTTTGTAAAATGACATGTGAGTTTGTCGCTTGGAGACAAGGAGACGTTTTCCAGCCATGAACTGAAGAACAGCTGTGCAGTGACCAGTCACTGAAGGACTTTGAATAGAGAGATGTGACCAGTCACTGATCATGATGTGATCTGTTCTTTACATGATGATCTGTGGACTGAAGAGCAGTAAAGTATGTACTCTAGGCAATAACGCGTGGCTAATACACCCTGGTAACTGAATGTACTCTAGGCAATAACATGTGGTTAGTACACCCTAGTAAAAGAAATGGGAACCCTGTCGTTGGGGAACTTGTGTTATTGAACTAAACTGTAGTGACTGGAATTCCTGCATACGAGATCCATGCAAAGGGAGGACTACCTATTTGAGAGAATAGGTCACATCATTGACTTGGTTTGGCCTAAATGTAGTCATTATGCATTTTTTTTCTGCTTTATTTTATTTTACTGAGCTTCTAAGCAAAGGGCTTAGCAGGCTCTTTGGAGTGTGTCTCAGGCAAAACTCAGGTGTACAGGAGATAGAACTGTTCCACTTTTTATAGAGCTTAATTTCTACTTCAAACCCTATTCAACCAAGTGGCAAATTAATATCAGTCAATTGAGGATTCCTCTTAAAGTACACCTGCCTGGGGCTTATGTCTGAATTCAGGAGTTGCATAATGCCAGGACAGGTGTGAGGTGGTAGGGACAAGGCCTTCAGTCACTGGCTTCTCTCAACACCAGTGGCATGACCTATCCTTCTCTGCCTGATCTTGGCTCACTGGAAATCATGTCTTCCCCTCCTCAGCTTGCTCCCATGGTTCTTTAAGTTCCCAACTCTTTGGGCAGGTCTACCAGCTTTCCACAACTCTGGAAAAACATTCTCTGGATCTCCAAGCCAGGCTGGAAGGCTCAGGGTCTCTACAGGAGTCTAAGGTTCAGGCACCTCAGTCCTCCTACTCAAAGTGTGGTCAGACCAGCAGCCTCAGCATCACCTGTTAGAAATGCAGAATCTCAGGCCCTACCCCAAACCTACTGAGCCAGAATGTGCAATCTAACAAGATCCACTGGACAGTTTCTCCACACATTAAAGCTTGAAAAGCTCTGGTCTCCAGCATTTGATAATTTGAAAAGGCTTTCAAAGTTACGGAGTTCCTGGTTGTAATTTCTAGAATGGTGAGAGAATTTATAATGTGTGTATATATCTTTCCTGCAGTACGGCATGAAGACTTACTAATTCATGACTGACATAAGAAGACATCTTATGAAGTCTCTCTCTACTTGTATGATTGTCTAACAGTGAAATTTTTCACATTATAGATGCATCTACTGAGAGAAAAGAATTTATGTGCTTACCAAATTTAAAATAGTTACACACCTTAATAACACTTAGCATGAATATGAACTATGTTACCCCATTAAGAAAAGAATAAGGAAAATAAAACCAGCTTCTATAAAATGACTTATCCCCCAACTGTACCTAAAACAAAATCTTGGGCCAATATGATTTTTCTTTTTCTCTTTTCCAAAAAATTCCACCAAAGAGATTTAACTTTGTTTTTCATGCCCACTGCCCTTGCTAAAGAATGGCTTTGTGATATGTTTGAATCCATGTTGCTCATTCCCATTATAAAATGACTTAAAAAAATGGGGGAATAAAACAAACAGATTTCTTCTAAAGAACTTATTTGAGGTGACAAAGCAGACTAAAATGAGGCTGATGAGGATGTTTTAAGGGTTAAACTTGTATTTCGTGTCCTCCAAAAATCTAATGAAATTTGGGCCTTCTGGGAAGGATGGGGAACATTTTATAGAAAATGAAGGGAAACTCAAAGGAAAACAATCTCCATGGGTAGTTCAAGAGGAATGAGAACCTATCTATAGCATTCAGGATTTAGGTTAAAAATGAAGAAAAGAGTATTAATGCATAAATTAGCATTATATGGTAAGTTAAGAGGACATAATGTTAATAGAGCTTGCTGCCTTGAAGTCCATGGAGTTGATATATTCTTACTGGAGCTCTTGTTTTAACAATAATAATATTTGTTGTTATATTAGCAATGACAATTGAACAATAACAATGTACCAGGCGCTGTGCTTTGCGCTTTATATGCACTGTAGGTAGTATTGTCATACTCATATCACAGTTGGGAAGAACTGAGTCTTTGAGAAGTTAAATGACTTACCCAGGTGGCAATAGGACCAGGATTCATACCCAGGAAGCTTCCCTCCAAAATCAGTACACTTGACTATTCTACTATGCTATATTCCCTCTTGTCACCTGGACATCATGACAAGCTAGATTGGGCACCAATATTGGGTTAATTTAGTTTGCTGTGGCAAATAGACTTAAAGGGAGATTGTAGTGAATATTAGGAAAAGCATTAAGAGTATTAAGTTAACATCCAGTTAATCATGTGGTTGAAATATCTAATTTGCATCTTGTCTGCCCAATGTGTCATCAGTTCCCAGATACAGTTCACTAACCCTAGAGCCGATGTAGGCTGCCTTGGGGCTTCCATGTGCCATCCACATGGCCACAGCTACATCAACACCCAGCGACAAAGCAGATCCGGAGACATTCTGACCCTCAGTTTCCACTGCACTCACAAACTATGATCTGTCAACATGTAGCATGACTAGAACAACAAACACATCCTCTCTCTCCCAATCACACACAAACCAGATCACAAAAATTTTCATCAGAAAGTACTATCATGGCCGGGCGTGGTGGCTCACGCCTGTAATCCTAGCACTCTGGGAGGCCGAGGCAGGCAGATTGCTCAAGGTCAGGAGTTCGAAACCAGCCTGAGCGCCTGAGCGAGACTCCGTCTCTACTAAAAATAGAAAGAAATTAATTGACCAACTAAAAATATGTATACAAAAAATCAGCCAGGCATGGTGGTACATGCCTGTAGTCCCAGTTACTCGGTAGGCTGAGGCAATAGGATTGCTTGAACCCAGGAGATTGAGGTTGTTGTAAGCTAGGCTGATGCCATGGCATTCACTCTAGCCTGGGCAACAAAGTGAGACCCTGTCTCAAAAAAATATAAAATAAAATAACAAAAAGAAAGTACTATCAGAAGAGCCTGAAACAAAAACTGATGCTATTATGATCATACTATAAATTCAGTGGATTTAATGTTTCCAATATCTATCTAGACCAAATAAGATAACATATGTGCAATACATCAGAAGTACTCAACAAAGGTTCTTTCCTTTACCCTCTCCTTAATCACATAATCCTCACATCTTTTATTTCACTTTTGAATTGAAGAGTGAAAAGGCTTGGTCCCTTTAGAAAACCAGGGTATATCCCTTTGTGAAGGAAACCAATTGGGTTAGGAATGACAGGGCAGCAATGGAGATATTTTATAAGGTATCTCCATTTTATAACAGGCAGATCAATTCCACAAGAGAAAAGGAAGGTGAGTACACATTAAGACTTAGCACAAGATTGCAGAAAAGATCTGAGAGCGAACACAGAAATTTGATACCTGACTATTATGAAACTGCCTTATGCTGGAAGAAGACACTGAATGCCTGGGCTTTACTAGTCCATAACCAGTGGGTTATTATAAATGGAAAATATTGAACTAACCAAAAGCCATGAAAATGACCTGGAAATGTTCACAGGAAGGTCAAAATAGACCAATGATTAAAGTGGGTTTGAAGAACATTTTACCTTAGTCAGAAGATTCATTTCTTGTACTTAGAAGTTGCAAAATGGAATCTGTGATTATGGGGGAAATTACTAATTTATGTATTATTTTTACATTATATTCTATCATAGAAAATGTTACTGTGAGATCTTTGGGTTTTTTTAGCAATCTGTTCAAGAAACAAGTCTAATATCAATGTCTCTGTGCTCTAGTAAATTGGCAGAAGGCAGAAATCTACAAAGAATGAAAAGTTCTATCTAGCAAAGTGTTTTTCAAATTTTTGTCCCCCATTGATATGTACCAAAAATCTCATGCCTTCTTTTGACATTCTATAAAATTCAGAGCAAATTAATGCTGTTATTAGTGTTGAATCAAAGCAATGGACTAAAGTGATGCTTAGCTTTCAAACTGCACAGTCCCCGCCCCCATAACAACATTGGCGGTGGCAGTAAAGGAGTGGCACACCCCCACTCACTTCTGCTTGAGGAATTGCTGCTAACCTGAAATACTGCTGGTTTTTACATGGAAGAAATATTCCCAACTCTGAGCAAACTTCAGAGTTCCAATCTGGTTCACTCTCACGGAATACACATGGTCCTAAAAAGGCGCCGAATTAAGGTAATAAGAGAAATATGTAACTCTTTTAGCTTAAAAATAATTAAATCTTAGAAATTGCATCTGCAGCGTTTGCGAGGTATCTGTTAGTTGTTTTAACTCTTGTGAAATTCTTCTAACATCACTTGTACAAGTTGTTGAAACATTTTATAGGTTGTCTTTTCTGTCATCATCTGGATTTCGACTTTTTTCCCCCTGGAACACACTCAAAGTATTAATGCCTTTACGAGCTATCAACATTTGTTCGCAGGGAGTGAGAAGGCAACATGGTATTGTGGAAGGTTCCAAAGGCTTTGACAGTCAGACACACTCATGTTCAAATTCTGAATCTGCTGCTAACTATCTGGGTAACCTTGAACATGTTTTTTACCCTTTCTCAACCTCAATTTCCACATTTATAAACTGAAGTTAAGAATTCCCCTCTCTTGGTTGTGAGAATTAAAAGAAGACATTTAAAGAACTTTACACAGTGCCTGGCACATAGTAGACACTTAGTATAATTATTAAGTACCTATCAAGCTTATGGAAAATATTTTGTTATTAACATTATAGTTTTTAGTGCACACAATATTGGGTATTCCTTTAAGAAAGAGAAAAGATTTTGAGTTTCTAAAATGAAAAGTACTATGTGTCTAGATTTAATGAAATTTGATCTTTACTATCATAATAGTGATCATTTTGAATGAAATTGAAATATTGTTACCTAGGCAATACCCAAAAGCTAATTCCCCAAGACAGAGTAAAAGAAAATGCAAAAATTACTTCAATAATTACCAATTTGTTTCCAAATGCTAGTTTTCTTGTCACATTATATAATTTAACCTAACTAGGCCTGCCGCTAGTGTATCAAACCTTTGTATTTTCCAATATATCAACTAGAGTTAATTTAGAACAGTTATCTAATATTATCAAGACACTACCAGCTTCAAGAACTCTGATTTTTTTCATTTTAGCTCCTCCATTCACATGGCTTTTGGTCTCTCATTGACAGTGGAAGAGCCTAATTCTTTTCAGATGAAGTCTTTTTTTTCTTAACTGTCACCCACAGGCAGTCACACTGTGCTCCAGAGCAAGACGGGAAACACTCCCTGAAGGAGCAGGGCTCTGAAATTCCTCCTCACCACCCCATTAAAGTACTAGACACACAAAGCACTACAAAGGTAGGATCTAATCATTTTAACCAGTGAGAAAAATTTAAGTGATCATGTTGAAACATTTCCCATCAACCCAGATAATCTGTGATTAAGCCCAGATTAACATGTTGTCAAAATGTCCAGAAGAAAAATGACAACCTCAATCATCTTGATATTTTAGTATAGGAAATTAACTATTGTATGACAAAAACAAAGAAAAATTTTTATTTAACTCCACGCTAAGAGATAAAAAAAAAACCCTATGGGGGATGGGAAAATATGCTAACATTTGATTAAAACATTATGGAAAATTCCGACATATGCTGAACAACAGGATTGAACCTTGGGGACATTATGCGAAGTGAAATAAGGCAGTCACAAAAAGGACTAACCCTATTTGAGTCCACTTACATGAGTAGTCAAAATCATAGAAACAGAAAGTAGGTGGTTGCCAGGGGCTGAAGGAAGAGAGGAATGGGGAGTTATTGTTTAATAAATATAGAGTTTCAGTTCTACAAGATGAAAAAGTTATGGAGATAGACGGTGGTGATGGATAACAATATGAATGTACTGAATACCACTAAACTGTACATTTAAAAGTGGTTAAGATTGTAAATTTTGTTATATGCATTTTGCACAATAAAAAATATTGGAAAGAAAACATTACCAGGTAATAACTATTGTCACAGTTGCCCTTAGAATTCAAAATTTGACATACATGAAAGTTCCAAGCATAGTGTCTACCCAATATAATTGCTTAATAGATCATATTTGAATACCCACCTAAATTTATCTTCAATCTGCTATCCTATGTTTGCTATATTACCTTATTTGATAGATCTCATAGCTATCTAAATAGTTTCTTTAATATTCTAGTGAAGACCTATCCATATTCTCTGACTCTGAAAAGAATTCTCCCAACAGAAATACATCAAACTTTTCACATTTCAGTATAAACCAGTAACAGATATGCTATTTCTTATGAATATTCACAGAACCAGAAATGTGCTGGGTACCTTGCACTCAATCTCAGCACAGTGATGCATCCAAAATAAAAATTAAGATATATAAATCACAAAAAAATAATGATAGTTTTTACTGAAGGTCTCTGGAGTTAGTAGCATAGGGTAATTGCAAGGCATAGCATGCAGCCAGACTCACTTCCTTAAAAGTCTTCTTCACATACCCCAAAGTTACTCATAAAAGCAGCTGTCTTCTCCTCTCCTTTCTCTCCAGAAATTCACCCATGCCAGCCCTGTACTAACTCTCTTTAACTCCTGACTTCTTTCTCCCTTCCATTACCCTCTTTAGACAGGAATGAAAGACAAAGGATTGCAACTAATGATCTGTGCTCCCTTATCTGAGACCCTTGAGGCCACATGTACTTGGAACTTGGAATTTTTCCGATTTTAAGGTTAATATAATGCATATGCTGCATATTACATTCAGGGTCTGGAGAAGCATTCTGGAATCAAGTGCATTGATATTTATGTAGTGACACATGAATATTCATATTAAGTGAGATAAATAAGTATTATACATAGACTATGCAAGCTCAGGTTTTATACCAAATGAATTTGCCAGAAAAGAAGAGAACTTTTTGTTTTCATAGCTTTAGGGGTTTCAAAATTTCAGAGAAGAGGCTGTAAATCTATACACCTAAATCACTATGTTTTATTTTATTCCTGTCACATTTAACTTTGCTAATAGTCAACAAAAGTTGTTAAGAAGGATGGAACCTTGCTGTCAAAAGGATGGGCGGTTATCTGAACACCTACTGCCTGCCGGGCATTATATATACACAGCAAACAAAACAGACCAAAGTCCTGCTCTCGTGGGGCTCGCTCAAGTGCAGGAGGTAGGGGACACATAGCAAAGCATGCAGCAAATGCAGACATAAATTAAGTTAAAGGTAGAATGAAAAATAATACAGCTGAGCAAGGGCACGATGGAGAGTGATGGGGGTGGTCAAGGGAAGACTCTCTGGGGAGGAAGAGTTTGGACAGACTTGAAGGGGGCATGATGGAGTGAGCCTTGCCACTTTCTGGAGGAACAGTCTTCCAAGCCGAGGGCACAGCAAGTGTGACGCTGGGACAGGGTGCTGCAAAGTGGGGAACAGGGGCGAGTTAGGCACTGGAAGTGCAAAGAAAAGCAAGGGATTTCCGCGTGGCTCTTAAAATCTCGCGATGACAGAAAGGGGCGGGGCCCGAGCCCGGGTTGGCGGCAGGAAGGCGGCCAGGCAGTGAACGAGGAAGAGGTGCAAGGTAGGCGAGAGGAGGCCCAGCCCGCGGGGCGCAGTGCTGACCTTGGGGCCTGGCTGAGTCTGGAAACAAGCACAGTGGGGCCCCGAGGGCAGGCGCAGCGGGAGGAGAGGGCTGGGCTCCTGCCCTGAGAGGCATGGCTGGGGAAAAAGAGCGAACAGACACAGCACTGCGGGGCCGCCCAGCAAGGGGAAGGCTGGGCTGCTGGTTGAGGAAGAATCCGTTGTCCAAAAGCGGGCTTTAGGACCGAACAGGCCCGGCAGCTGAAAGCCAATTAACACTAAATTACCCAAACGCTTAACTTCCTCCTAGCCCGAGCTGGGATCAGTCCTGCTAGCTGGGGCATGGCCCACACAGAAGGGAAGTAGGGGGCAGGCTGAGAATTTGGAGATCATGATAAACCTCCCTTCCTGTTTCTGAGTTCGAGGGTAGAGTTTCTTGATATTTTGCTCTTTTGCATACCTAAACAGTCCCTAAAATAGTCATAGAGCCACGGGAAGACCAGAAAAAGTGGCCTGCATCCACTAAGAAAAAATAGTACTTGATACCACAAGAAGGAAACTGCTGTAGTAGTGAATAGAGCAGGAAGGATAGGTTCTTAAAGAGAGTTACGCTGCTCTGTAATAGATAAAAACTGAGGAAAGGAAAAAGCCTGCCAGCCCTGAGGAATAATGATGATCCCAAGACCATTGTTAGTAGTGATACTAAGAAAGCTGCCATTACAATGATCATTACCATGAAATTCTATTTATTGAGTTACCACTATTGCCAGGCACAGTGCTGGACACGTCACAAACCTCACAGCCATGGAGGTATTAAAAGAACAGGTGATGTGATGCTGTGGAGCCCAACCCCCAGTCGGCAGACTGGTATCAGTCCCTGGCCTGTTATGAGCCTGGCCACACAGCAGGAGGCAAATGGCAAGCCAGCGAGAGAAACTTCATCTGTATTTACAGCTGCTCCCCATCACTCACCTCAACACCTGAGCTGCGCCTCATGTCAGATCAGCAGTGGCATTGGATTCTGCATTACGGTGAGTTATAGAATTATGTCATATAATAACAGAAATAAATTGCACAATAAATATAATGCGCTTGAATCATCCCAAAACCATCCTCTCCGACCTCCTGGTCCCTGGAAAAATTATCTTCCATGAAAGTGGTCCCTGGTGCCAAAAATGTTGGGGACTGCTGTTGTTATGTATTGGTATTGTTTACTGGCGCCCTGAGTGTGGACTCAATTAAGAAATAAGCCCCAAGGATCACACTAATGTAGATGAAAATGTCAGTTTAAAGCCTGAAAAATGGAACTAGAAAACATGGCTTGGATTTGCTGCCAACTGGGCTTCCTAAGGTGTCTCTCCAAAAGGGAAGACCTTTGCCACAAGAGTAAGACCTATTCATGTAAGCTTAGTTCATAACAAGAAAAGAAAAGCATGTGTTCTGCAGGGGGAGAGTAGGGAAAGGGATAGAGACCAAATAAGCAAACTACTCGATCATTAAGTGACTCTTTATTCCAATGGGAAAAGTAAGAAAGGGAAGAGATAGAAAAGTTCCTTCCTGGCTTTTTCCACTAGGGAATAGAGGACACATTCCCCCCTTAGTATGGAAGAGTGTATGGATGAGGAATAATAACCATTTTGGTCTAATTATCCATGTTTACAGACAAGCCAACTGTAGTTATGAAGTGTAACTTGCCCAAGTCATAGACTTAGGAGATAAAAGAGAATTCAGGATTTGAATTCAGGTCAATCTGACCCAGAAGTCTTAACTCTTTCTTCTATGTCACTTAAGAATTTAACATCTATCTTTTAATTCTTACCAAAATAAGGATCACTGTAGAAAATACAAATAAAAAAAGAAGAAAATGAAGAACGCCTATAAATATAATCACCCATTGCCTTTGTGTATATCTTGATGTAGAGCCTTCTTGCCTGTATATTAGATGGTCTGTCTGAGAAAAGGCTCAACTAGGTTATGACTGGGAAATTTCTGAGGGGGATCGCAGGACAAGAGCGGTCGGGGAGACAGGGGCCCTGCCTGTAGTTCCCGCAGACCCCTGAGACGCACCAGTAAGCAACATCTGCCTGCCAGAAGTCAGCTGTCCCCTCTGCTAAACCTGTTCCCTCCTCTCGGGTTTCTAATTAAGTCCCTCCCTTCCTCTGGCACTGGAAGCAGGAATGCTGCCTCATCCATCAAGGTCTTTTCTTGTTTCTGGGGCCTTCTACCTGTGCTTTTGCTTGGTAGGTCATTCCTCTTCAGTTACCCAGGCACCTGGTTACCAACAACTGCTGATTTGGGACTACTTCCTCATTTATACATCTGGAATTTGAGGCTCCCTTTTCTTTAAATGTCTGTCTGACTTTTGGCTCACTGTCTTCTCTGACCCTCATTTCTTTCATTGCTTCCACAGATAATCCCAACACCCAGCTTTCAGAACTAGGCCATTCCCGCCCCAGCATGCTGACCTGCTCAAAACCAGGTTTTACTCATCCCCACACTTGTCATCCATCCAGACCCTTACCCAGGCCTGGATTTCACAGTCCCAATGCCCACTCAACATCCACAGCCAGTAGCCATCCATGTCCCCAGGGTGACATCAGTCTTTTCCACCCTTACCAATACTCTGGCTAGGCAACAGGGCTCTAAGACCTTTCCAACCCCATAGATCTTACACAGTAATTTGTTCTACTCTCATAGTTACTCCACTTAGAAATAGTACTATTTGTATCATATCTATTAGTGTGTTATCATTTCTCTTCCCATAGCAATAGAAATGTATCTCAGTGAGTGGAATACATTCATAAGACATGCATTTAAAGAATTTTTTTAAAATTTGTTTTTGATGCTCTGTGACAATAGATTCCCTTAAAATTACCTGATGCCATGCCTTTCCCTCTTGCTAAAGATAAACTATTGACTTGAAATGAGACCATAACCCAACTGCCTTGGACTATCACTTATAAGATTATAAACACTAAATGGAATGAATCATACTGGGCAAATTAGAATAGTTCAATTAAATCAATTAATTAATTTTAAATTACTGATTTAAATGGAAAATTAGCTATGAAAAATGTTCAAATCAGTGCCAGCACTTAAAACTTGACTAAAATATCTACAAGTTTTCTACAAAGAACTTGAAAAATCTGTCCCTAAGCCCATACCTTTCTATGTTCAATGTCATTGCTATGGCAATGAAGAACTCCTGTGGGCATGTCTAGTTAGAAACAGCTAGGAAGCCAGTACACATGAACTCCCTCTCCTTTCTAAGATATGTTTCCATTCTGTTAGCAAGGGAATCCAAGCCACAAAATCTGAATCCAAGTGGAGGAAGAGGGAAGAGTCTTAAATTCTCTTACTGTCCAACTTTTTGGATTCAGAGGCTTCAAGATATATACCAAAGATCTTAAGGGACTTGGATAAAATCATCAAGCCACTGGAAGGCACTCTGTTCTAAACTCAACTTTGAAATAACTTCTTGGAATTGAATTAAATAGGAGTACCTTCAAACCTACTGCAGACAAAGACATATAATTTGTTAAGTACCGGATTTGTTCAGACTGTAGCAGAATGAATCGATAGCTTGATTTTACTGAGTTAGCACATGGCTTAGTAAAGCCTTGGTCCCTGAACCATCAGCAGTGTTGTCACCATCTCCAGGGTCTAGTGTCATCAAGGAGCTAAAACCACAAGTTTCTGAAACCAATAAAGAGTCAGAGATCTTTGAAATCTGGCAGGAGGTTAATTTGTCCTCAGGCATTATTGAATCAAGCCAAAGAAGGATCCCAGGGGACCTGTTTATCACCACTATAGTGGTCTTTTCATGAAGAGTCCCCAATCCAAAAGACAGGCAGAGTGCAACTCTAGAAAATCATATGGTCTTCCTGGCCAGGAAAGTGGCCCTTGTCCCATTACCTGACACCAACAGCACCATATTCACCCACATAGTAGTGTTTGATATACAAAAGAATCTTTTATTTGTGACAAAAAAAAAATAGATCTGCTTTTCTTTTTCCCTGTTCAAATGTGTGGGATTTTATAGCACAGTGCTAGACCAGCTCAATACCTGATTGAAATAACCCAAGAGGAGGATACAGAGTGAAGGCTGAATTCAGAATGCTCTGTGAAAGTACATCTGTTTTATATGAGACACACAATCTGTCTCATTCCAACCTGCATTTCTGGGTCACTTGAGACATTTAAACTGCACTTATAATTAACAGCTATTTTTAAACAGTGAAAAAAATAGAGCACTGGTAAGGTACAAAAGCATTAAAATTGCCCCAGTTTCGCTTTTCAATAGGACACACCACCGCAATATGCTTCAAGATCAAAGAGAGCTCAGAAAAAGAGAGAGAGAGAGAGAGAGAGAAAGAGAGAGACAGGCCGATCAGTGGGGATAAATTGTTCCCATTATGATGGTGTAAGAATAGGGTTCTTTCAATTGAAACAATTTAATAACCACATTCATTACATTGGTGTCCACTTGGTTTTATCTGAGCAGTTTTTGCATAACTGGGGAACAAGTTCAATTGAGCTTATTCTCTAGAAATTAAGATGTGCAGGGTTTGACATTCAGAAATTAGGCACTAATAGTCGACAAAGCAGTTGTCTGGAGATTCCCCCTGGATGTAGTGAGATCTGCCTACCACTAATTATGTCAAATGCAAATGCATTCTCTAAAAGGCCTGCCCAAAATTTTCATTAGCTCATTTCAAGGCGGTTAAGGTTACATTAGGGTGATGATGGGATATCAGAGCCTCTTCTTTGGAACGTGTTTATAGAATCACTTTGCAAAGCCTCACTTGTGTAGCATAAGTATAGCAATGCCATCTGTAAACTTGTTTTTCCCTCAGCTATCACCAGAGCAAATCTTTCAGAGCACTCCTCTAATATTCTGTGAGATCAAGAAAACCAAATAGAATCGCGACAAATACTGGAAGTGCCAATTTGACAAAGAATGAGGGGATCATTGATTCAGGAGGGGGGGGGGCGGTAGGAGAGAGTCACTAATTTTCCAGGATTGACTTCAGCTGTGGATACCTACATAGTAGAAAAAGTGTTGGAATTTCTGCCAACCAGCTTTCCTGAGAATGGTTACATTTGCCGGTTCTCAATTGCACTATGGAGCATAATGTGTCATTTGAAGTGTAGTTTATCCTAAAGTGCTATTTAAAAAAGATATTAGGAGTGGAGCTGTGGAAATGCATACAGAAGAAGAAAATCCAGGGTTTATAGATGATGTATTAGATATACATCATCCATTTTTGTCTGCTTCCCTCACTAGGAACTAAATCATGTACGGGAACATTTAAAAGACATTTCCCAGTGTACACTAAATCCTTCTTTGTTTTCTTATTGCTGCCAAACAAGTGGAGAGTAAAGAATTGTTGAAACATAGACTGGGTGGCAACTTCATAATAGCTGCACTTCTTCTTTCCTTCTTTTCTCCAGAAGACAAAGTATAAAAACTGAGAAGTTACTCTTACCTCTACAAAAGCTTTTAAATAATGGTTTTTCCAGGAGTAACTGCACTTCTCTCTCTAGACCATTTCCCCAGATGGGATTTGCAATATAAAACCACCATAGATTGGCTTATTGAGGAAAGGAGATAGACTTGTACAAATCACTAGAAAGATAAATAAGCTATAGAGATCGATAAATAAAAGCCAGGCAGGAAAAAAATCAAACTCCGGCGTTCCAGACCAATTAAGATGTTATTTACTGCCCATGTGATTGTAACTTCGATGCTCTCTTTCCTCGTTTTCACACCATAGGCATTTGTTTTGCTGAGAGAAAGATATATAACTGATGTGTAAATAGAAAATGATATAGATAGATTTTATGTCCCATAAAACTGTTAATCTGTGCTCCACATTAAATATAAAGTACATTTTTTATTTAGACACTGCACTGGTATAATTAAAATAAAGTATGCTGGCTTTATTTTTTCAGTAAGTCATTTCCAACCATAGAGATCAAATAACAGTGCAACAGCAGCATGAAATGTGGTTATAATAGCCCGAGACCACATTTCCTGAAACTAAAACATGGGAGATAATAGTGTGAAGGTACAAATTAAATGCAAATAAAACAGATTCCCTATTGTTGCTAATCCCTGGATTGGGTTTCAGTGGGGAAATTTAGCCATAGTGTCTAAAGTCTCTGCACCGTAATCATTGACATGTTATCAGTTACATTTTGAGATCATTGATGGAGACTATCCGCAAAGAATTTAAGAAGACTGCCTGTCCACCTTTCAGGAAGAGAATGCAAGTGGCCTGGGGCAAACCGAATAAAAATATACTGCCCAGACTGCCTCCGGGACACTTCCAGCAGCTGGCAAACCCTCATTGACTTGTTTCATAATTGATATACATTTTTGTGGCAACCTACTTTCATTCACTCAGCAGAAGCTCTTTTTTATTTCAGAGGTGTGTCAGCATGTCTTAGCGAGAACCCATTTTTGAGGGTGACTGCTCTGAAAACATCTCAAATTTTAACACGGGGGGACTTTAGAGTCGGCTTGTGTTACCATTTCTGGTTTCCCTACGCTGTGATAAGCCTACATGGCATGGAGATAAAGTGTGGCTGGTGTAACACAGAGGTTTTTTAAAGTTGAAAAATATGATTTAAAGTGAACTTAGTAAAATCACTTTTTCTCTCAGCCCAGAGAGAAATGGACCTTGCTACTCATGTTTAAAATGGTCATTGAGCAATTTATTTCTTGGAATTATCAAGTGCACTGACAGGAGTGGTTATTCTGCTGAAATATGGCCTTATTCTAGACAAGTAGACAACTCATGTTTGGGGGGGTTCTGATAAACAATCTCTTTCTAGTCTTTTCTAAAATGGCATTTGTCTTGTAATTTTATAATTTGCAGCTCAACTTTCAAGAAAATTTTGGGTCATGTTACACTCCATCCTTTACACTCTATTACTACAAATGTCAGTGACAGTGTATGCGAAGAAAATAACTTTCTTCCTCACTTCCAAGAGCTATCAGAACTACCAGAAAGTTTCTGCAGTCCCTTCCACACCTTGAAGCCTTATATGTCTCAAAGAAGAATAAAGAGCCACATTCGCACATTTAGTCCAGAATGAGGTGCACATAGGGATACACGAGATATGCTTTGGGTGCCAAAAGAAGTCATTAGATCTGTTTCTATTCATTTATCTACTAAAAAAATGAAGCTTTACTAGCAGTAAAAATACAGCAATTAATCGTAATATAACTTAGAAGAAAATGTACATACATTGGAGTGCATATTCTAAATATTTAAACTATTTTGTGCATGATTTGTGAAGTTGGGAGACTATTTGGATGGTGACTGCTGCTAATCCTCCAAATACTGGTATGGAAAGCAACTCTGAGAGACTCCATGTGGTAAGCAGACTAATGGCCTCCCCAAAATGTCCCTGTCCTAATCTCCATAACCTGTGAATATGGTATGTTACATGGCAAAAAGGAATTTGCAGATATGATTTAGGGCATGAACCTTGAGATGGGGATATTACCCTGGATTTTCCAGGTGGGCTCAGTCTAATCACATAGTCCTTAAAAGTGGGACACATTTTCCAGCTGGACTCAGAGAGAGAGAGAGAGACAGAGAGAGAGAGAGAGATGTGGTGACAGAAGAAGGTTAGACAAATGCTATATGAGATGAATTCTACATGTCGTTGCTAGTTTTGAAGATGGAGGAAGGCGCCACAAGCCAAGGCAGGCAGGTGGCCTCTAGAAGATAGGAAAGGCAAGGAAACAGATGCCCCCTAGATCCTCCAGATGGAATGCAGCTCTGTTGAGTAGTGATTAAGCTCAGTGACCTATTACCTTACAGCTGTAAGGTAGTAGATTTGAGTTGTTTTAAGCCACTAAATTTGTGGCAATTTGTTATGGCAGCAATAGGAAAACAAATACATTCCCTCTGCCCTAATTCTGAGTGCTGGAGTACTAGGAAAAACCTAAGTCCTACACCAAATGGATTCAAGTTGCAAACACTGAAACATTTTTTGATCCACGTCTCCTGATTTTACATCATTAGAGGAGCAAATAGCAGCAAAGTACAACATAATAAGTTGACTGAACATTATTTGAAAAACTGGAAATAGAATTGTAATAAGCTCTTTGGTCAAGAAGAAGTGAGAGTTTTCAGACGTGATCTTTGCCCATTATCTGAACATTATCTGCAGTGCCACAAAAATATCAGAAAAAGAGTGAAAAGGCTGATCTTGGAGTAAGTTGCATTTACCCCCAAATCTAAGGCACTTAGAGAATTTTAGAACTCATTCCTCAACATTTGAACTTCAGAAGGTAAAACTCCCAGGAATGACAGTATCGTGCTGGAAACATTAATGTGCCAGCATGAAATAATATCGTTCTGTAGGAGGTAATAAAGGCATGAATTATGTCAAATTGTATTTCGTTCATGGATGTTACTATGCTTCTTATGGGCAGATACAGCTAACAGGCACAAGAACACCTGCCCGTCTCCCTCAGAAAATTAAAGTTGTGTGCACCAACATCAGTCTAAGAAATTAAGGGACTGTTTGTGGCAAAATGAAAATGTGCAGTGTTATAGATACACTTCCCAAGGATATCTCTAATATCTCTTGTTACAGCAGAACGTAATTTTTCTTCTGGTCTTGCTCATCGTAGAAAGAACCATTAAGCTTATTTACAAGTGGTGGCTTCTACTCCTTTTAAGTAATATAATATACTAAATGAACTTGCTGATATGTTATATAATACTGCCACTATGAACTCTAGCCATTAATTGGTTTGGGGCCATTGGCCATCTCAGTTAATGTGAGGAATCTATTCTTCTTTAAGTAAAATGTTCAATAGCATCTCGCTTTGAAATGGACCACATTCAAATGATATGCATCATTATGCATGTGTCAATGTACATGTGTATGAGTTTTCCTGCATTTATTTATTTAGAGTAGGAAAACAGGGTCCATCTTGTAAACTTTTGAGACATTTACAGGGGCTATTGTGTACCAGAATTGCCTAAAAGTTTGAGGAAAATGTGGCACGAGGAAAATGCAAAACTCTATAAGCTCCGTTATGATTTAACCCTTTTGAAGCCAAAGCCCTAAGAGAGGAGACAGCTGCCTTTCCCTTTTCCCCTCTCTGCAGAGGCATAGAAATGACACCGCAAACAGAACCATCGCTTCTGCTACAACCTTGGTAATAATGTGCTCAGTTAATCTACACAACATAGAGTCATCCTCTCAAAAAAGTAATTCACTTCTTTAAAAACTGGAAGGAAAATAAATATGGTGCAGTAAAATTGTTGAGTAGAGGAATCTATCTGGACATTTCACAAAACATTTCATTATGCTGACAATTCCCAGAAGTACTCTCAAGAGTGCTTTAAGCTGAGGATTACTGCGCTGGAGCTGATGGACTTTTTTTGTAGCCCCTTTAAAAGGCAGTGAACCGTTTTTCTATTTTATTTAAATAATGCCCCTTAAAATGGATTTTTAGAGGTATAATAACTCCTTAAGAGTCAGTTATGCTAAACAGTTTCTCTTGATAGAAATGTTGTAAAACTCGTTAACTGCACAATTTCAGATGCCGGCTTGGTGAACACTAACTGACATGTGAATGACCAGAGTTTGTAAAATAAATTGCAATAGTTGTTGTATCACACAGCTAGCATTGCACAAGCTGGAGGCCACAAGGGGCTCCAACCTGACAGAAAATTACTTCAAGATGAATGAAAAGTGCTTGTTTCTCTTTATTAGTTTTTAGAGAACAATGAAAACGTTGAATTGTTTACAGAGGGCTGATTAAATGTGGTCAGTGGGGCCACGTCCCTACTGCTAACTGTTGGCCTTCCCCTCCCTCCGGCCCCCAACCTACACACTCACACACCACACCACGGCAAGCACCCAGCCCCCACCCCTTGCTCCCTGCCACATGCATCTTCTTATAGGCCATTATGGCTGCACATCTGTGCATGAGACGTGCTCATTCTGACATTCCACTGCTGCTCGGCGCTGCAGAGGCCTTTGTTAGGTAAAACACTGTTGTCAAGCCTAACAAGCAGGTCATGCAATTTGCTGGACACCGTGGCAGAGAATAGTCCACGATGAATTGCTTCGGCCTCAAACAATGCTCAGTTCCATATTGGAATACATACGTATTTCTTTCATTGTGCAGCACTACAAAAAGTCATGACATTTGGGTTTTATTTAAGGCTTTGATTAAAAAAAAAAATAAGTTGCTAGTGTTAGACTACCACAGAATAGCCTTTTTGTTGTATTTACTTAGGATAACTACTGTCTTCTGGGTAAAGGGAAAGGCATGAAATGCTTTAATTGGTGATTTGTGGTTTAAATTCCATTTCTGTTTTACCAGAAAGCATAGTAAGAGGAAAGGCACTGGCTACCGTCTTAACTGCCTGTTTGGTGTACTTAAAGGGGTGGTCAAAACCAGGGCATTTAGTAGGATGTTGTGGAGAACGATTCTCACTATGCATTTCCACAAAGTAAACAGCCCTTGATGGAAAGAAATATGAGAACTCATTAATAAGCATATGCCACGCAGAGAGAAAACAGTCTTTTTACCAGACTAAGCTAAATGAATCAGATCCAAAAGATGTTTTGGTAAATGAAAAAATTAAGGAAAAACAAATTGCTGCCCTTCAGCTCAGCAGCCTTCTATGGCCCATCCCTTCCTCACTCCCAACCTCTCCCTTACACACTTACTCACACTCACATGTAGGGAGATTAGCAGTAATCGGGAGCCGTTCAAATGCTATTCGTGGCATTCTGACACAATACGTAGTCACACCCCTAATGTGCGAGCAGGATTCTCTCTCCCTCTGTGCAGAACATGCATTCTGAGCCTATTATGTGTATAAACAATGGCATATGTAATTACCTTTCTAGAGTGGCAATTATTCCTCAGAATCAACAACCAGAGTTAAAGCATGTTCCCCCAAAAGACATTTGGGGATCAATTCTGGGTCAATTACGTCAGGCTTTGATTTATCACATGGTGTCAGGCCATGTTAAAAAAAGAAAGTTAAAAAAAAAAAAGCAGTATGAGGTAAAGTCTAAAAGGTTTGACTCAAATTGGTTTGTTTCCAACTTTGCTTTCTCCCAATTGTTCTGCCCTTCCCCCATTCACAAAACAACTGTGATTTGCTGGATTTTGTCTGTGAGACAGGTTGGTGTTCAGGAATATTAAATGCAATCAATCTGGACTATGTCCAGATTTGATATGCCCTCCCACCACATACAACATGCACTGGAAATTTCTCCTGGGATGCAGCAGAGGGTAGGGGTTAATAGTTTGGAATTTGGAGTCTAAGAGATCTGGATTTGGAGCCCCAAGACTTAAGCAAGATACATACCTCTATAGTGGATAGCGCCTACTTCAAATGGTGGTTGTGAGGTTTAAATGAGTAATTAAGTGGGAAAATATACGTAAAGCACTTAGCTCAGCACCTAGCACATAGTGAGTACCCAGTGAACAGAGTGATTGCTATTCTATTGATGGACAAGCCAGAGGAGAAGTGTAGCAGCCACTCTGAAGGCCACCCCTGTGTAGAGAGTCGGGCAAGGGCACCTGCCCAGTGGCAGCAGGTAGACATTGGTACAAATGACAGGGCTGAACTGGTGAACACAAGACACCAATTAAGAGGCCCAATGGACCAGACTACATAAAAATTTCCAGTTTTTTTGGACTCATTCTAAGCAGACTGATTGTAAACTACAAACCAATAAAGGTGCTATTCTGTTAGCAAGATCCCTCTGTCGTTTACAGAGCTTAAGAGCCAAAAGTGAAAAAGGGTTATTAATACTTTATATTCCTTGATCACCAAAATGTTTACTGACCACAGACCTACTGTGCACCAGGCACTCTGCATCAGTAATACAGAGATGTACCCTCCAAAAAAATTCCCAAAACAGGAAATAAATAGCTACAGTTTAGTTTAACACAAGTTAATATAATAACTAAGATTTGAACTGAAAGTGATATAACAAATATCCAGTGTCACACATGACCAGGAGTTTGGGGGTGGGGCAATTCATACTATTAAGGATTAATCATGTAACTAAAGTTATGGTCCAATTAGAGCTATTTCTTACTGAAGAACAAAATAATAGTTTTTAGAAATTAAAAGGGATGGTATAAGGATTCTCATCAAATAATTTAGGGAGCAATATAATGGCCCATTCAAAGAATACTTTAAATCCATTTTAAACAGAGCAACATTGTTTATTTAATAAGATGGAAACATCACTTACACAATTCATTTCTCAGCAGACAGTGCTATTGGCAGTATATATTGGCAGCTTAATTAAGAAGTCTGTTGATGATGTTAAAAAAAAGCTGGCACAATTTCAATTCAGATGGACACTACTCAAGACAAAGACATGTCTATTGTTGGCTCATACATACTAAAATATGTCACAGACACTACATAAAATGTCTAGTACATAGAGTCATATCAGTGTCTTAACACTGGAAAAATCGTGGCATATTCTCAGATCAGGAATAAATTTTTGGAAAAATTGTATAGTTATTCAATTTATGGAACACAAAGGACAATACAATGAATACTGATATAATTACTATGCCAAATTTTCATACAGAGCCACTTCCCAGGTGTTTTTTGCTCCTTCCCCCTCCTATCTTGGGTTCGTGAGTACCATCGCCCAAGTTTGATGCAAACCTTCCTCTTCTGCATACTAATCGCTCAGAATGGCAGGCCTCTAGGGCGTGGAAGGTAGAGGACTACGGAGATAACAGGTGTAATTCACCTTCCTACTCTTATGTTTTTCCAACAGGCAATCCATATCTAAGGGAAAAAATAGAACTTAATTCAAATTAACCATAATGCTTTAATATCTCTAAAGTCTACTCAATATTATGGAATCAATAAAATGGATCCTGTCAGAAATCCAACAAAAAATGGAATTAAAAAATGTCCTGAGGTGCCCACATTAGGAGTTATTTTGTGTGTTTTGTTTTGTTTTGTTTCTTATTAAAGGGACTTAACATATTTGCAGAATATGCTTTTCCCTTCATTTATTTCTTGTCTTAGGGTTACACCCAATTAAGAGCAGAAGGAAAAAATGTGCCCTGAAATTAATTGTAAATTCACTGAAGGCAGGCTCCACATCTTATTGGCCTCCCTCATTTTCTCTCCCCTATTTGGTGTAGTGATTCACACATAGTAAGAACTCAATTAAGTTGAAAAGCAATGCATGTTTCAATTCACATTAATTTGGAGGAATTGCATTGATTTAAGGAGCAACTGAGACAGAAAGGATAGCTTCCATCTTTTCTGATTTCTGGCTAGTGAGGCACACTCTGGAAAACTTCCTCTGCCGAAGCTGGTGTAACTGCCGGTCACCGTGGCTTTCTTTTCTTTCTTTCTTTTTTTTTTTTAATTTTTTTTATTATCTCAAATTCTGTGGGTACATATATTGTTAGGGTTACGTATCTTGCCCCTGTCCCCCCTCCCCACACCGCTATGCCAGAGCTTCAAGCTTAATGTCTTGATTTGTTTCTGCTTTTGCTGAAGGTAACCAGACGATTCTCCCATGGTTGTCTTTCCAACAAGAACAAGTGAAAGGTGATTTGAAGCAGGTATTCAGCGGCTATCTGCTGCAGTCCTAGAGGAAGTATATCTGTGAACAAATGGAGACCAATTATTAACACAAGCCTTTCTGAGAACAACTTTTCGGAAACACAAAAGGCTGGCCTTTCACTGATCACTAAAATGTATGTAGTTCAACATTTAAAAACACAACCAGGATCCTTTATGGTGATGATGGTGTTTTAAACTTTCCTTCCTTTAGAGATGATTTTGAGATCCATCCCACCCCCAGGTGCAGACCCAAGCCCAGTAAAATCAGAAATACCATTCACCTGTATGTTTTAAAAATACAGTTTCCCCTCCACGGACACTGTCTTGCTGTCACTCAGGATCTGCACCCAACCCTGGCTCTGCCCAAATCAAGGACTCTGCTGTGACAACTGTCTGGAACAGTCCAGAGCATTATTCCTGTCCATGTTGCACTCCTTGGACTGGTTCCTTAGCCCCTTTCCTATCCCCTTTTCTCTTGATGTTAAATGTTACTTTGTGGAAATTTTAATCTATAACATGTGTTGATTGAGTATATTAATAAAATAAAATAAATAAAATGAAAAATAAAGTTTCCCTCCACAGATAAGAATTCTGTATTTTCTTTCTTTGCCATGATAAATAGAGAAATCCCCTCCTGAGGTCCCAAGCCCGACCCCTTTGTGAGTAGTAAGTCCCTGCCTGGGTCCCCTCCTGTGGCACCATATGGATGGCTGGGAAACAGCAGCTGCAGAGAGGGAAGCCTGTGGTGAAGCGAGCGATCAGCCAGGGGCGCTCGGAACTAGCCAGGTGGGTGGAAGACAGGCACACGAACACCTCAGCCATCAGCGACAGTAGCAAAGGCCCTGTGAGGACAGCATGGCAGGATCCAGGCAGGTCCCACTTCAGGCTTTTCAGTCATCCCTGTGTACATGTACATCAGTGACTCCTCTGGGGACCAGGACAGACTTTCTTTTTATAAGAGACAGGGTCTCACTCCGTCACCCAGGCTGGAGTACAGTGGCATGATCATACCTCACTATAGCTTCAAACTCATGGGCTCAAGCGATTTTCCCACGTCAGCTTCCCACATCCATATCCAGGACTATAGGTGTGCGCCATCACACTCAGCTAATTTTGTAAAAATTTTTTGCAGAGACAGGGTCTCGCTGTGTTGCCCAGGCTGGTCTCAAACTTCTGGCCGCAAGCAGTCCTCCTACCTCAGCCTCCCAAAGTGCTAGGATTACAAGCATGAGCCGCTGCACCAGCCAAGACAAATATCTTTAGAAGAAACATTTTATTTGTTCATATGCTCAGGGGCTATTATCCCTCTGAAATGTCTCACTGCAGACGCCACCGCCACTACTTGGTCAGGTCCTCTTGCCCTCAGCCTGAAATATGACAACTTCTTAGCTAGACCTAGGTCTCTTCCGCTGTAGTCTCAATTCCTTCCAAGTGATGCTACCTCCCCTGGGCCTCCACCTCAGCCATTCATTCCAAGGTCCCTCAGAGTTAGGGACCTTGGAATGTCTTGTTTTAAAAGGCTCAGCACTGCTGTGACCTTAAACCCTTCCTCATCAGGGAAGGCCAGAGAGAAGTAACCTCAGCCCACCAGATAGTGAGACTGGAATTCATTATTTGGCCACAAAGGCTCTGAACCACACTGACTTTAACTCTACACTGCTTCTTCATTTCTCCCTGATTCCCTACTAACTCCAGACACGTTGTCCCAATCCTCAGAAATGGCCTCTGCCAGGCCTACCTTTCCCACAATGCCTTGTGCCTTGCCCTGAACCTAAATCTACTTGACTAGGGCCCTGATAAAACCCTTCCCTAGATTCCATTCCAGGACCCCAGCTGCTTGGCTGGGATCGAGCTGTGGTTAGATTTTCCACTACTGTGATACCACCACTCCTGACTCTGAATCTCATAATTCTAGTTGGCCCGAACCTCCTGGTGAACTGAATCTCCTCAGATACCAACATCTTCCCTAAACCAATCCAAAGATCACCATGGCCTCCTGGTCAGTAAGGATGAGATTGCTAGTTAACCCTAATGAAGCCAGGTTCCCAGTCCCTAATACACCTAATCTTGCCTTCCTCCTGTTCTCTGGAAACCTATGTTGTTGAGATCATCATAGGAACCCCCTCTGCCTAGCCTAGACAGGTTATAACACTATGTTTTTATTTTATATGTGTATGTATGTGTATACACACATTACTCAGTCATTTACTAGTTTATTCTTACTGCATTCCATAAAAAATTAAAGAAGCTAATATTTTTTTTAAAAAAAATTTACATGGCTCCCTATGGCCTAACTCCTGCCTGATTTTTAAGTCTTTCACTTTCTTATTCCACTTTATTTCTTAGTCTTCAGCATGAAGCCTCTGCTTCAAGCACACAGGTTCTACTGACCTCTAAGCTCATTCTGAATCTTTGTTCACATCCTCCTTTCTGCCTTCTTAATTAGCTGCTTTTCATCCTTTGGCACTGCGTGTGTGACACAATCTAAAAAGCCTTCCCCCAGAAACAATCCACACTGCTTTATCCCTTATCTGGATTTCTCTGGAACAATCAGTATCACACAGTCTAGTCCTTGATTTTCGCTAAATGTTTCATATACATTAGCTCCTCAAATAGATTGTGAATTTCTTTGAGAACTGGGATAAAGGCCATGTCTTGTACTTGTTATCGCACCTCCAAAATATCCAGTGCTGACCTCTGGAAGGAAAAGGAGAGCAAAGTTACACCCTTATCTTCTCCCTACCCCTACCCCAACCCCAACCCCAACCCGGCCCCACCTCCAAGGAAGAAAAGACACAAGGTGACTGAATCAAGTTACCACATTCATCTAAACCTCTTGCAAGTGGGTGGAGCTTTTGGTGTATCAAGAGAAAAGGTTAAAGCTTTAACTTCTCTAGGCACCAGTCTCTTTGGGGTTCGTCTCTTAGGGTTTTTACTCTCTTTGGTTTGCTCCTTTCTACTTTCATGTGGCCAGTGTGATAAAACTGGTCTGGAACTGCCCCTGAGCTGAGCTCATCAGAGACTGCATTAGGTTTGGGGGAGGAAAGACAGGGTCCAGGTACCATAAGAATACATGTGTATGTACTGGAAGTCGATCCTGTGTTTACCTTCTCCAAGTACCTGTGGCTCAAAGAGACACCTAGGTCCATCTCAATACAACTAATATTTAAATATGTTCTCAATGCTTACTCATTTTACTATAGTAAATAGTAAATGTCTAAACTTTATCAGAATAGACCAAGAATTCTGAGAAACTTTGAAGTTCTGGGTCAAAGTTGTTTATGATTCATGTATTAAGTACATGCCTCACTCAAAACCTTAAAGTAACTTTATTTCTAGAAAGCCATTTCTCTAAGAACACACTTCTGACAACGTAGATCTTTTGAGTTTGAGATCTTTTTGAGAATGAGAATGCCAGCAACATAAATACTGGGGATTTTACAAACCTTTCCACCAAAGATTAAAGTCAGTGGACTTCTATGAAATTTTACCTTTACACTTGCAGGTGAGCAGAGTCCACTGTAGAATCATGTAATATTCATGATAACTCACGTATTTTGAACATTTAAATACATCATACACATACTACATGCATACGCACATAACTTTGATATGGTACTACTTGAAAAGAAATGAATAATGGATTTAGGCATATCCGAATGTTATAAGATCTTTTGCCAGTTAAATAAGCCTGTGGTCAAAACTCCACTCTGAAACAATGCCTTTGTTAGCATGTGACACAGAGACTGCCGATTGTCCCCTAATACCTATTCTCCACTTCTTCCCGTTATTAACAGAACCCCTGAACTTCAAGGGGTGCATGGCCACAAAAACTATATTTTCAGTCCCGCCTGGCAGCAAGGTATGACTAGTGGGATATAAGTAGAAGTTAGGAATAAAACTTCCAGGGACTGCCCTTAAGAGAAGGCTTATGCATCTTCAGACATATTAATAAGCCAACATCCAGGCACAGCAGAGGAATAAGACAGTTTACTTCTCCCTTTGCCAACAGTCTGAGCATAAGCAGTCCACAACTTGAAACAGCAGCTCCATCGTGTCAAGGAGCTTCTTCTATCTTTTTTAAGCCACTATATTTTGGGATCTCTTAACCAGGATATAGGTTAGGCTGCTTTAACAAATATAGCACTATAATTCCAGCTCTGCCACTGTATAGCTGTCCAACCTTGGACAAATTACTTAAACTCTATAAACTTATATTTTTGTCTGTATCTTCCTGGGGCAGGGGGAGATAGGGTTGTTATTAGCAACATGAGATCATGTCTCTCTCTTTTTTTTTTCTTTTTCTTTTTTTCCCTTTGGTTCTCATATCTCCAGCTTCTGGCATAGTGTCTGCATATAGTAAGCATTCAATAAATATTAGCTATTATTGTTGATCCTGCTGATATGCCAAATCTAGACAAGTAATGCCATACCTTAAAAACTAACTCTTCAGTATTTCCAATAAATAACTGATACAATACAGCTAATCAACATGGTATACATTAGAGTGATCACATTTTCTTACCTAAGTCTTAGAAAATATGGCCTGGCAAAAGATTTTTTTTTTTTTCTGACTTGTGAATTTATTTTGATGAAAACCAATATGTTGAGCTGTTGATTGTCAACATAATGAACTGATAACTTTTAAAAAATGATCCTCTTAAATTGGGCAGTCTGGAAAGTCAAAAGCACATAGCCCCAGTAGTATCGGTTCTGTCCCCACTGGTTATATGACACAGCTCTCCACTGCTCATGCATATGATGCGGAAAGCCTGATTTTTATAATATGTCTATGATTGTGAATTTGTATTGTAATAGTACGGAATCCCAAGAAAAAGAATTCTTCTGTGTTCACAGTGGAAGATGGGCACTTCTTGCTCCTACAAAAATAGCATGGATGAGGGTTTTCGGGAAAACACAGTTTTTCTATCAAAGAGCACTTAATAAACACGCACACCTGACTGTTTTCATTTTGCAGCAAATGGTGCCCATTTGCCAGTCATCGAAGTAATTCAGTCTGATCTGTTGAGTTGATGGATTCTACAAACTGGGTAAGCCTGTCATTAAAGGGAGGATAGATTGTAGTCTCTGTGCAGGATATTACAGTGCTCACATTTCTCATGCATACAGCTTATGAAACGAAACATAGGGAAAGTAAGACAATGAAGTCGAACATGGAAAACGTACTTCTTTTCTCTCCCAGTGAATGGAATGAGCTGGTCACCAGTCCACACTTTTTACCACTTATATATGAAGTTCCATTTCTTTCTACCTAATATAAAAAGGGTTTGATAAAGGACACAAAGATTATGCGCAAAATTCATTATGTAGTAATTTAAGTCTAACTTGAGGCCTTTGTGCCTTACTTCTAGAATATTATTCTTTCTTCTTTCACTCTTCCTATTTATACAGCCATTTTTGCTTCTCTATAATTTTTTTACTTACACACTTGAAATTCTAATCTAGAAAGGAGATTATATCTAGAGTAAGATTCATTAATTTGGACGAAATGAAAAAGGCAAGTCTGAATGAACGAAAAGTCTAAAGTATGGACAATTGTCAAAAAGATCATGATAACAGCAACAGCCACCACTGGAGAGTTTACTACGTGAAAATAGCTGGGCTGAACACCTCACATGCATCATCTCATTTAGTCCTCAAGACAGTCCTGGGCAGGTATTATGACCTCATGTTTACAAATTAGAAAACAAAACTTGAGAGATGTCAATTAGCAGAGTGACCTCCAAACCTGGGGTTGTCTGACTCCAAAGCTCATGCTTTTTATAACCACACCAAACTGCAGGTTTTTCCTTCAATCAGTCAATAAAAATAATAACAAATCATAAAAGCAATATCTTAGAGGAGGTTAACAAAACTCTAAAGTGCCAAGGAACCCTGCTTTAGTGAAAAAATGAGAAGTATGTGAAATTAGCTCACCACTTATTTTAGGTAGGTAATAATTACCTGCCATTTATGAAGTGACTACTTGACACCAGGCACTTTCTATACATTAAACCCAACCCTCACAACAACCTCATAAAGTGGATAACTGTCTCCACATTATGGATGGAGGGAAATACTCAGAGAAGGTGAGGTCACACCGCCAGCAAGGGGCCTAGTCTTTCCACTGTGCCATTCTGCCAGACTACTTCATTACCTCCCTTGCAAGGCCTTTCTCTAAAATGCTTGAAAGGTCTGCCTTTTAAAGTAATAGTGCCATCCCCCTTCAATTTTATTTATACTATTTATTAGCTCAGCAAAGCTTTAGTTCAGAGACAATGCAAAAGTAAACTTTAACCCAGGCCCTGACCTCATTTTCATAAATTCCAAATTTAGTGAGGTCCATGTTAATGGGTTTTACTGTTTATGGAAAAGAGTTTAATAGTCACTTAGCACTGTTCTATCTCCATTAACAAATCTCAAAAGCCACACAAAGGTGAAGGAAGGAAGAACAGTGACCTCGAAACTAAAACAGATATGAAGTGCCTATAATTTGTACTCCGGCAAAAAATGAGAATACCAAATTACCGATACATAACAACAAATTCAACCCTCCAAGTTTAAATGCTCTATTCATCAATTAAAGAAAATTAACCTAATCAGATGCTCATATTAAGGAATGTAGCCATAGCAAACCGGCAATCATAATTAAAAATCCATTTCAAATCTCTTTGGTGAGCAGTGAAATGATCTAACACAGCCAGGCTGCCTGGTCCTTTCCGCAGTGTTGTATAAATGTGCACATTACTTGACCATTTCTGGCTGTTTAACATGGTCGTCTTTGCTACTTAATGCTGCACTTGTTTCTAAAGCAGATAGGCTTCCGCGTGTGCCCGAGTGGGGAAAACGTACAAGATGTGACAGTCAGTCAAGCACGTGTGTGCAGCACTGTTCCCACTGCTCCTACGGCCAGTCCCATAATGCACGGGGGTTTCCCACATAGATCATCACAGTATTGCAAATGTTATAAATAAATCCTACATGCTTTGGAGAGGGTCACCTGAAGCACTCAGGATCCTACAGCTCTGTCAATTTGCATAATGTTTTTTTTTTCCTTTTTCTTTAGACCAGCTCGTAGAAGAACTGCCACACGCCTCTCTGCAAGAGGAACAGCCAAGCAATCCAAGGGAAGTATAGCCCAACTATTCTTCAGGCCTGCTGCACTGTGGGATGCATGGGGGAAGCAGATTTAAGGTCATGTGTAGTCTAGCTAGACTCTCAGCAGGTCACCTGCTTCCTGGTGATAGAATGCCAAAGCTTACAGGGGGCTGGCTGAGGAGTAGGTTTCCAGTCTTGGACACCGAGAGTGAACTAGTCTCCCATAGCTACCTTACATGAAATATAAAAGTATAAACTTCCCCACTATATGAATGTAAATTAATCCAAATCTCTGGGACTCCCATAATTTGATAATCCCTTATCTCGGATTGCCTGATTGGCTTGTCAACCAGGCTCATCAAAGGATTCAGCTTTTCACTTTCACTTCCAACTCACTTGGCCAGAGCATCATAACATTACCATTTTTTTATAGTCTGTTTCGATTTCAAGGCACTGGAAAGTACTACTGAAAAAGAATATGGAGTCTCATTCTCTAGACTTTTCAAAGTCATGGTAAAAAGAAGATATCCTTCCTAAGAGTGTGGGATGGACTGTGAGCTCTCTCAGGGTCCTTCGCAACCTACACATCTCTGACTTATTAATCAATTAAATCTCATGAGATCCCCAGCAATTCCACTTCTAGGAATCTATCCTACAGAAATAGTAGCACAAGTCCACAAAAATAAAAACACTACCATGTTCATTGCTCAATAGCAAAAATGTTAAGTGATCTAAATGGCCAGCCATTGAAGAGTGATTAATTATGAACCATCCATAGCATAGAGCACTGTGCAGCCCCTAAAAATATTAAGGTATGTCTCCATTTGTTGACACGAAACTGTATTCAGTGAAAAAAGAAAGAGGATGAACAGAATGTATAGTGTGACACCATATTTTGAAAAAAGTGGAACTATGTATGTATATAAATATATGTGTATACAGAGAAATTTTATTAAAAGAAACGTCTGTCTTAGAGAAATATAAGTATAAATATATAGTTAGGTATATTTCTGTTATGTGCTCTTCAGGTAAAAATATTTCAGGTAAAAACATTGCCTGGTACAGTAGTACACACCTATAGTCCCAGCTACTCGGAAGGCTGAGGCAGAAGGGTTGCTTGAGCAAAGGAGTTCAAAGCTGTAGTACACTATGATCACTCCTGTGAATAACCACTGTGCACCAGCCTGGGCAACATAGTGAGACCCTGTCATTTATTTATTTATTTATTTTAGTATTGGGGTCTTACTCTGTGTTTTCCCAGAGTGGAGTGGAGTGTTGCAATCACAGCTCACTGCAGCCTTGAACTCCTGAGCTCAAATGATCCTCCCACCTCACCCTCCCCAGTAGCTAGGACTATAGGCACACACCACCGTGTCTGTCTAATTTTTGTTTAACTTTTTTTTAGGAGACAGATATCTCTCTATGTTGCCCAAGTTGGTCTCAAACTCCTGGCCTCAAGTGATCCTCCAAGCCTCCCAAAGTGCTGAGATTATAGACTTGTACCACTACACCTGGTTGACCTCGTATCTTTAAAAAAATAAATAAATAAAATAAAAGGCGGGGCACAGTGGCTCACAACTGTAATCCTAGCATTCTGAGAGATCAAGGCAGGTGGATTATTTGAGCTCAGGAGTTCGAGACCAGTCTGAGCAAGAGTGAGACCCCATCTCTACTAAAAAAAAAAAAATAGAAATTAACTGGACAACTAAAAATATATACATATAAAAAATTAGCTGGGCATGGTGGCGCATGGCTATAGTCCCAGCTACTCAGGAGGCTGAGGCAGTTAGGATTGTTTGAGCCCAGGAATTTGAGGTTTCTGTGAGCTATGATGACACCATGGCACTCTACCAGGCAACGAAGTAAAACTCTGTCTCAAAAAAAAAAAAAAAGAGAGAAAGAAAGAAAGAAAATTCTATTATATACATATATTTGCACATGCATAGAAAAAAATCAGAAAGGATGTACATTAATAGTGGTTACTTCTAGAAAGTGAGATTGGAAAGAGAGAACTTTAACTTTTTACTTGTACATATATTTGTTGATGTTTCTAAGGGATTCCCCCAAATTGACACCCCTTTCCTGCCTGTGTTCTGAATGAGTTGAGAAATAATACAAAAATAAAACAGATGGAGAACCAGAATATAACCTTTTATTACTGATTGAAGCCAAGGTGGAGGAGGTAGCTTAGTGTGAAAGCCAAAACACATCTGGCTGTCTAAACCACAGAATGATGTAATCTGAGCAAGCCAGGACAGCCATAGCCGGGTGGGCCCAGCCTCAGGGAGAGCGAGTGCTTTTGGTGGGCAGGCCCTTCTCCAGAGAGAAGGAGCACAGCAGTCAGCTGAGCTGGCCACTTAGTCACCCAAAATGTACCAATTGGGTAAGTCACTCCCCCTCTAGGACAGAGTGAGAAAAACCGCCTGTCAAGTAGGGGTATAGTCTTTGAAAAAGTAGTTTCAGCACATCTGGGGTGGCTGGATTCAGATTGTGAAAGGCTAAAGAGAGAATGGTGAAAAGGCAGAGGCCAGAAAGCAGACATGTTAAGAAGAACTGAAAGAAAGGAGTAGAGAATGCAAGAAAAGATTCTTTTAAAGGACGAGGCCAACAAAATGTCAAAGCTGGAAAATGGAAGAGACAAAATAATTTACACTAAAACACAGAGATAGCTTCACGAGCATAAGTGAATGTGGACGCCTCTGAGGCACGCACTAAAGGGAAGGAAGAGAAGTTGAGTTCATTGCGAATCAATTCTGCAAAAAAGTAGATGGATCCTAAGACTAAATCCAGGAAACAAAAAATAAGCTTGCAAACTGCCAAAGAGATGGCTGTGCTAAAGTCATGACAAAACTCAGCAGAAGCAACTTCCAAATGTTTTATCAAACTGTGAAACTTTTCAGAAATTATGTGATTTATTATTTATAAGACATTGCTTAGATTAGTATTGATACATAAATTTGCTCTCCATATCATCCGACATCATGCATCATAACATTATTTGATTCATATTTGCCTTTGTCCCTAAGAACCCTAAGGAATAAAGTTTTTCATAAGTAACAGCGGTTTAAGCTTGGTTGGCCCTGTGCAATTTTTCATTGCAATTCTGGCTACCGTCCTACCATATGCCCATATGCCCCAAATCACAATGCAGCGTAGAGTAAAACGAAACAGACCAAAGAAATTGGTGGCAAGATCCACAGTCTAAAAGTCTAGCTCCATACTTTTAACTAATAGAGATTAAAATTACTGGAAATGTCCCTTTATTTCCACGGATCTGTGTTCATGCCATGGTTTCAAAGGCCACAGAAGTCCTGTAAGACAGGGCAGCTTCTGGTAAACAGATTCCTCTGAGTTAAAAAGAAGAGGGAAAAGCTTCGTGTCTTTCAACAGTCCCCAAAGTTATATCCTTTATCAGCTTTTAAAGTTGTGTTCCAAGTCTCCACTGCTTGGTGTGGTTTAGTTTTACAGCCAGCTGCCCCCTCTGTAACTAGAGGTTTTTGACGTCATCCAGGCTTTGCAAAATGTGTGCTACAGCCCCTACTCTTCTCAGCTGCTGTTAAAGTGATACTGCATTTGGTTAAGTGTGGAGGCTGGCACCAGAGAGGATCCATAATGGTGATTATCATGCAAATCAGCCTCCCGCAAGTCAGGCTCCTCCGTGGAGGCCTTCCAGCTTCTTGGCTTCCCCCCTAGGGCCGCTCTCCATTGTCCCCAGGATAAAGCCAACCGTCTTCCCTGCGACCCTGGACGCCACCGGGATTGGTTCTCCCGACAGAGATGAGTGGGCAGCCATGAATCTCTCACTCGGGGTAGAAATATGATTTCATTTTAAGAAAATAACCATACATAATTGGGCCTCTGTCGCTTTAAATTTTAATGGTGAGAGTAATAGGGAGGCTGCTGGAACTTTAAATTACGGCTTTCAGAAGCTTCACACTGAATCTTTCAATTATTCCCTGTAAGTACTTTCTCCAAAGCATGTGCCACCATGACATTGATATCACAATTCAAATCTAAATTCAAAACTGACTGCGAGGCCGTGAGCTGCGTGCTGGCGCGCGCGCTGCCTCGTTTTTATCTCTGAACATCTGACAAGGCGAGGCAAGAGGCCGCTCTCCCAGAGCCCGGCCAGCTGTTTGCCAAATATTCAAATCCCCCTGGCACGCAGAAGAGCCTTCCCGACGTCAGAGTCAGCAACGACCCCCTCTTTTTCCCATTAGTTGCTGGCTCACCTACATCCTTTCCCGCAGGCCCGCCCGCCCCGCTCACCTGGCAGGTTCCCCGACTGCGGCCACCCGAGCCAGCCAGCCGCAGCCAGGGCAGACGAAACCGTGGGGGACAGTTTTCAAGTCTCTGTTCCCTTGAAGTGGATCTGAAAGAGTGAGCGGCAGAGCTGCTATTTGCAGGAGTAGGAAGGCAGGGAGCAAAGAGAGAGCACTGCGAGTTGTACTTTAAAATGCATTCATTAGGCTGGAGCAAAAAATGGAATTGGAAAGACTGGGTAGCTAGGGACAAGGAGGTGGGGGGGGGGCTTTCCTTTTACTTTTATTTGGGTACCGTAACTTCCTTGCAATAGATCTCTCTTCTTTTATCGTTTGGATCTTTTTGTCTTCGCATTAAAATAAGTGGAAATGAATATATTTAATTATATGTGTGGCTTTAGGCTGCTTCCGTCATTTTAAAATGTGTCCCCTACCTCAATACATACAGCGGCACATTTACAACTGTAAATGACCGGTCCAGCTGCACCGACTAATCTACAACAAAAAGACAACCCTTCTTTCACATTTTGGAGATCGTGGAACAATTTTCCTCAGCTGGATGACTTAGAACAGAGGCTGTGGACAGCACCTGGGGAGTTTCGAAGGAGAAAGGGACTAAAGGTGCCAACTGTCAAGTCAACAGCCTCTGGCCCAATGGCTGGTCACATTTCCTGAAGCTGGACATCAAAACCCAGGTCCAGCTGGGCGAGGGGTTTCTTGATTCCTTCCAGAAGAGCTGGGTCTTTACTTGTTCCTTTCCAATGATGTGTGTATATACTTGGACAGAAGGGGCACAGCGGGAATGCTTTCAGGGCACATTTAGGGGGAAGCTGCTCTCACAGGAGTAGCGAACGCCAGATGTCAAACGAACCTGTGCTGCTGAGAATTCTCTGAGCAGGATCTGAGGGACACCAAATCATGTCTGAGCGAACTCTGCTGTCCTGATTTGGGGCCTTTCCTTAGCTGCAGGCAAAAGCACATGGAAATTCATTCATTCTAAAACTAATGATAATAAAAGAAGCTGCTAATATGAGTGTAAAAATTATCTGAGAACCAGATAGGCTGATGGCATTCCAGTTCTGCCAGTAAAGTATATTCATTCCTTCAACCCAGACCAGCATAAGGCAAGTAATTTGCTTCTGGGAACCACAGGTGACAGAGGCAGGAGGACCACATGTGGAGTGACCATAAAGAAGACATCAGTCCACATCCTTAACCCTAGCATTATGTCCTGAAAACAGGCTCAAACATTGCTTTGCAGTGACATCAGGATTATGGCACCGACATAGGTGTTTTTGTAAGACACTGACCATGGACAGAGAAAATTTTTTAAGCCCACATTGATCTCTGAGGCCAAAGTAGTATAATTACAATCCTGTCTGACTTGAATTTTTTAAGGCTTGTGGAGTGTTTCAAACACAAAACAGTTTACATAAATCATGCACTCAAAGCTCTGCTGTGCTCCTATCATATGCCAGGAACTATACTCTGCTATATTTGATGAGCCAGCTTTGGTTAAAGAATAATTTTCATACTACTGGATTTCTCTGCTGAATTTAATGCTATGATTCACCCCTTCGTCTTAAAGTTCTTTCACTTCTGTAAAAGTTCTCTCCCTCTTAGAAAGTTCTGCCTCTCAGGCAACTCTTGTCTTTTTTTTTACTAATTCTTCTTCCTCAGCCCTCTTTTCACTCTAGACCAAGAAGAGGTGAGGGACAGTATGTGTCACAATCAGCTGGGGGACATTCTTGCAACCTACACAGTGACCCTGCGCCTCCATTTCAGAATCATTACATATATGAACCACTCGCTATTTCTAGCTGGAGTAAGTTATGTCTCTTAAGAGTGTGGGGATTAAAAAAGAAAAGGCTAACGATCTCTGTACTAAATACTTCCTCTAGATGATACCATCTAGTCTCGTGACTTCACCTACCTACTTCGTACATACCGATGACTTCAAGAATAATATTTTCAGCCTAAACCCACATACCCAAATGTCTAATATACCTCAGTTTTCAAATGATCAACTATGTCCAACTCCACAAGTGCAACATCAGATCTATTCTATTTTTTTCTCTACCCTTTCTTTCTTTTTTTTTTTTTTTTTTTTTGAGACAGAGTCTCGCTTTGTTGCCCAGGCTAGGGTGAGTGCCATGACGTCAGCCTAGCTCACAGCAACCTCAAACTCCTGGGCTCAAGCAATCCTGCTGCTTCAGCCTCCCAAGTAGCTGGGACTACAGGCATGCGCCACCATGCCCGGCTAATTTTTTCTATATATATATATATTAGTTGGCCAATGAATTTCTTTCTATTTATAGTAGAGACAGGGGTCTCACTCTTGCTCAGGCTGGTTTCGAACTCCTGACCTTGAGCTATCTGCCCACCTCAGCCTCCCAGAGTGCTAGGATTACAGGCGTGAGCCACCATGCCTGGCCTACCCTTTCTTAAAAGTATCAGTATTCAGTCCATGGCCCAAGCTAGTTACCCCAGTCATAGTCATACTCCTTCCTCTCCTTCACACTCCTCATTTCCACCACACACACACCAGATCTGTCACCAGGTCCTTTGTCTTCTTCCCCAGGTCTATCCATCTACCTTACACCACATCCCACCCAGACCGCCACAGTAGACTCCCCACACGTCCCTGCTGGCAGCCTCTCTATTTCAAACTATTCCACACATGCTCTCGATCCCTACTGATTAAAGCAGAAATCCTAGAATGCACCACTCATAATATATGAGATGACTTCTGATAGCATGCAGACCAACTTCTTAAATATTTATATATTTTAATAGGTTTAGAAAGACTTGAATTAACACATCAGACTGGGATGTCAAGTTAGTATTAAGTTTGCTTTTAAAATAAATTGCAGTAAAAAAAAATCAAACAGAACTTACAGAAAGATTATTCAGGTAGTGTGAGATGTTTCTAAAAAGACAAAAGTGGTACATGAATCGAAGTTTGGGAAGCTTGGTACTAGAAACCGGGTCTGAGCTCCTTAACATGATGTCAGAAATGCTACACATTCTCTTCATCTTCAGCCACTCCCTCTTCCCACATCCCCTGCACTCAACGCAGACACTCTGTGTATCAGCTCTGCTGTGTAACGAAACACCCCAAACCTCCTGGATAAAATGATGTTTCATTTTGTGCATAATTGCTGCGAATGGGCTGGGTCACTCTGAGCTGACAATTGATTTCCCCTGAACTCGCTCATGTATTTTTGGTCACATAGTGGACCAGCTGGTAACTAAATGGTCTCAGATGATCTACTCACCTGTCCAGGGGTCTGAAGACTGTTAGCCAGCGCCTCAGTTCTCTGAGTGGCCACTCATCCTCCCACAGGGTAACCTGGGCTCATTCACAGTATGGTCACAGGGTTCTAAGCACAGAAGCCCCAATCCATATGCACTTATCAACTCTCTGCTTGTTTCCCATTTGCTAATGGCCACTGGCCAAAGCAAGTTTCATGATCAGCCCAGGTGCAGTGAGGGAGAAAGGGACTCTACCACTTAATAAAAGGATCTGCAACGTCATATTGCCAGGAGTTAGATGTGGTAAAGGGAAGGATCTGTGACCATTTTTACAATCGATCACTCTCACCTTCCCCTAAACATGCCAGACATATTCACACATGTGCTCATGCTGTTTCCATCACTTGAACTCTCAACCTCCTCCTGTCCTTCTGGAAAATTCTTATTTCTCGTCCTTCGAGGTTCTAATCAAATATAACACTCCCTGGCCGGGTGCGGTGGCTCACGCCTGTAATCCTAGCACTCTGGAAGGCTGAGGAGGGTGGATTGCTCAAGGTTAGGAGTTCGAAACCAGCCTGAGAAAGAGCAAGACCCCGTCTCTACTATAAATAGAAAGAAATTAATTGGCCAACTAATATATGTATAGAGAGAGAGAAAAAAAATTAGCCGGGCATGGTGGTGCATGCCTGTAGTCCCAGCTACTCTGGAGGCTGAGGCAGCAGGATCGCTTGAGCCCAGGAGTTTGAGGTTGCTGTGAGCTAGGCTGACGGCACGACACTCACTCTAACCTGGGCAACAAACCTGAGACTTTGTCTCAAAAAAAAAAAAAAAAAAACCAAAAAAAAAAACAAATATAACACTCCCTGACATCTTCCCTCAAGGCAGAATTAATTCTTCCCTTATATGTTCCCACGATCCCTTGCATATGTCCTTGTTATATCACTAAGTGAAAATCGTAATTATTTACAATGTCTTAGGAAGTCTCTCTCCCTAAATTGACTGTCTTTGTGCCACCAGCATCTAGCACAGTGCCTGGCAAAAAGTAGGCAGTCAATAAATGTTCACTAAATCGAATTTAATACATTTAAAACAAAGATTAAAGTCACCCTGAAATAAGCCTATATTAAGAAGACTTAAGATCAAACTATACAAAACTAGCCTTATGAGTTAGCAGAACTAATTAGATCTACCTCATCTAACTTGAAGGACTCCAGGCAGGGCAGTGCTCCTAGCCAAAAGCATTTTTCCTGTGGGACTGGCACAAAGCCTGAACTTCCAGCATAGATTATTCAAGGTCTAAAATTGTTTTGTTGTAGTACAAAGAGTGTAGGCTCTGGAGTCAAAAACACTGGGACTCAAAACCTAGCTGCCTGTATGATCCCGACAATTTACTTAATACATTTCTCTGCACCACTCTTTTTTTTTTCATCCATGCAGTTAACTGTGTTGCAATAATATATGTAAAGCACCTAACACAGTACCAGCCATACACCCGAAACAATCCTATCAAATCCCAGAGTCTCATGTTTAAAAAACCCCTCTCCTTGGGAGGGGGTAACCTCAACCCTTTTCTATTTTCATTGGAGGAGGGCAAAGGGTAAAGGGTACTAGATAAATAATTTCACAGTTTTACTAAGAGCCAGGCTTGTGGCTAGTAATTAAACAATTATAGCAGTTTTCAGGGACCCAACCAAGGAATAAAAGTCCCCCCAGGCCTCAGGGTGTACAATGACTATTTCATGTGATACAGGGCTTAGGAATCTCTGCATAATTTTGCTGGGCGTCAATATGGAATCAACATCTATATGTACACTTAGGCAAAACTACTGGGTAGTTAGTTAAAGAAGAAAGGAAGTTACTGAAAATGTTATTCTAATCTTTTTAATGTATATTCCCTCATCCTTGTCTCTCCTACATTTAGAAGGGGTAAATGTAGTAAACAAGTATTTTTCTCCCTACCTAAGGATATCATTTTTTAAGCGAGAAAAATAAAAGGACACTATAAACACACAATTCTAATCTTCAAATTACATCACATATGAAAGAAACGTTACCACTGAAATCAAAATAAAGTGAGTTTTAGACATACTGACATCCTATTTCAAAGTAAAGCCAAGTTTTAATAAATATGTAAATTTCCAAAATCTAGGCAGAAAGTTGCCTCTTATAAGTCTCTACAGTAGTCCCTTTTGAGGCCGTTCTCACATCTCACAGGCAACCCTGAAACACTTCTGCACCCACTGGGCAATAAATCAATCAACATTTGTTGATACCGAGCTCTATAAATGAATCTCCACTGTTTCCTGTGACCTTTCACCCCTGCTACACTGTAAACTTCCTGGTACTCAAGATTCTGCTTTCTGTATTTTCCTAATCCACCTCTCCCTACGCCCAGCACCCAGATTTGTACGCAATAAATGTTCATCCATGGCTGACAAGGAAATGATTAAATAGCACTTGCTGATGGTAAATTCCTTGGTCAGTTCAAGTTCAGACCAAGACCTCTAGAGACCCTAAAGACAGAAGAGATTATAGTGCCCCCCATACGTAAATCAAAATAAAAACAATACTAAGCCATAAAGGATAAAATTTATATGTATGTCTAGATCAAATTAGCCACTGTTAGCAAAATTCTAGGTAAGCTCATCAAAGGCTGAACTGCTCTTCATTCTTTCCCCTTCCCACTACGAGAATATATGTACAGTGTATATAAGAGAGAGACAGAGAAGAGGGATGAACGTGTCTCCAACTTCCATCACTTGGTCTGCTATAGGATATTCCAATTATGAGTCCACTTCTTAAAACTATGACAAAATACTAGTTATGGGTATGTAAGCTAAGGGGGAATCAAATAATTGCCTAAATTGTATGTATATTTGTTTACAGAGGTTAAGTGTCCAAATTCTATTTCAAGTATGTAGTAAGACAGCTTTATATAATCCAAATAGAAGCAATGTCATTTGCTGTTACAATAGTATTGTGGTTGTATATAAAAAAGGAGGTAAACAATTGTCAAGCAAATAACTCATAAATATGTGAGAAGCACAAGTTCTTTGCATTTTATTTCATTAGACACCAATATTTGATAAAAGCAACTAGCACCAAATTATATTTGGATAAACCTTTCATGAATAATGATCACAGCAGTCACAAAGTCTAGAATGTACATGCTAATTACAGAGCCAAATCAAAACCACCATTGTTGCAATTAAAATGAAAATATTTTCACTTATGTGATTTTCATATTCCTAGAAAGATATATTGGTTAATATTTCTGTTAAGCTTGAATATTTTATATTTAGATATAATTGTTTCAGCTGATCTGTTTCCATTTTTATATTTTAAAATCTGAATGTGTTCCCATAAGAGTAGAATACTTTATTTTGATGTACCCAGGTAGACCTCTGTCTTCTAATATAAAGTGTCTGGGAAAATGGCATTAGAGAAATCAGAAAATTCTGTGATGATATAGGTACTTTACTTCTAATTATATAAATACTTTAAAACAGTAAAAAAAAAAGTTTAAACCGTCTACTGACAGTGAAGTGCAGCAAGAATGCAAATTTAGTAATGAAACAATAATTTAGTAGCTTTTTTGTGATCAGATCTCATTGGTCCTAAGATGTGTCCAATTTATAAAAAGAAAAGAAAAAGATTTCCCTTGGTGGCTTTGGTCTAGGGGTAGAGGGTGTATAATGTCCATTAAATAGGAAGCCAAGGATTACCTGAACAAATACTGTTATGGCTTTGCAGAATGACTGATGGTCTTTGCAAAGGCCCAGACTGGTTTCATCTTTCTTGAGATTTTATCACTGATTTGTTCTTAGTCATGTGTAGTCACAAAGGCCAGCAGAGGTAACAAGTGTTTGATGTATGATACCTGAGCCACTTTTGTCAGAGCTGCATTTATTTTAAGCTATGCTCATTCTTGGTACTCTCATATGTATATGTTCTTCAGCTTTACTTTTTTCTTGTTTCCAGTGATCGCTCAAACTGATATGGCAATTATAATAATACTATCCTCTAAAGCTCTACAAAAATAATGTATATCTGCTTACTTGCAAGGGATGACTTCCCATTGCAGATTAAATAAATGACTGCAGAAGCAAGCATCCTAATATAAGGACTTACTCTTTGTTCGTTGTCATATTTGCACAGCTTACAATACATCTCTTACCTTTTAGCATATATTATCAATTTCAATTCAATTCATCCTTTACAATCTGCAGCAAGCCACAGAAGTTCTTTTCTAGTTGAAAGGAAATTTCAAGGGAGGAGGGATATGGAAAAATACATTTAATTTATCCTATTGAAAAGGGACCATTCTAAATGGTTTCTGAGCACTTTTGCATCTTCTTATACACTGCAAATCAGCTCAGATATCTTAATCAGTGGCTATAAACATATCCTTATCAGTAACATATTCATGAAAGATGGTATGTGTATGAGCTGCAAAATGTTTGGCAGAGACCCAGGAATAAGAAAGAAAGAATACAGTAAAGAATTGATGGAATAGCTTTGTGTTTCAACCCTATTCATTTTGAGAATTTTCTATCATCTCTGTTTGTTCCATTTGGAAGGATAATAGACAAACCAACAGAATGTCAGATTTCTACGACTTGATTTCATCTATATATAGTTACACATATTGTACAATGATCCAGGATGGGAGCATATCTATACACAGCGATGATGTTCTTATTAAAAGGATTTGTTCTGTAAAATTTGGAGTCAGTCAAAAGGCTGCACTTAAGGATCTAGAAGGCCACATGTGTCCTTAAGGCTGCAGGTTCCCCACGCCTGATCTAGGCAGTGTCTAAACATTGTTTTACGAAATCAAGAGCAGTTCTTGACAATTAATTTCTGCAGTCAATGGTCTTCTCAAAATGGGCAACTCCCCTTGGAATTTAGGAGCCACAACAGCAGACTGTGTGAGTGAGGGAGCGAGACAATTCATTAGCCGATTCTGCAGCAACTCAAAGTGGCGGGGGATGTCAGCCCCTGCTCTGGTGCTTCAATACTAATGAGAGTCATTGCATATTCATAACCCCAAATACAGTCAGCTTCTTGTAAAAACTTTTGTCACCCAGGCTTCATGGCAAGAGCAAAGCACTGCACTCTTCATGTCGTGGCACTTCCGCCAAGTGAGAGTGAGAGCAAGATTGATTGTTTTGCAACGTAGCCTGACGGGGACTAAAAGATGCTGCCCCAAGGGTCCTAAAACTGCTTAGTTTGATTGCAAAGCTCCAAATAATCAAAGAAACAAAAAGGAGGCACTAGTAGTGAATATGTATGTCAATAAATATATATATATACACACATATATATATCATTTCATTAAAAATATATCAAAAAATACTCCAAACAAGGAATTTGGCGTACTGAGTGTTTTGAGTAATTATTATCTGTTAGAAATGTAAAAATCTCTCATCAATTCTGATCATGCTGAAATAAGAATGGTGTGCCCCTGTAAACTTGTCCTCACATTGCAGACACGCCATGGCATATCTTAATAGAAACAGATTTCTGCAACTGTCTGAAGTTTCCCGTCATTATCAATACCAAAGCTTAGCGAACTGAACCTGTCAGCTCTGCCAAATCCACAGCTACCTTGGAATCCAATTCCTCAGGCGCCTTTTGTGTGTTGTCACTGCCTCCCTTGCTTTATTATCATCATCATCATCATCATCATTATGATGAGTGTCCAGAAGTGAGCCATTCAGAATGGTTACCAGGAAATCCTAAGGGGCCGGCACTACACCATTTGACCCCAAAAATACCTGTCTGTTTGGGGTAGCTACCAGCATCCCCTGGAGTCAGAGAGGGGAAATGTATGTTTCAGCACCCACTTTGAAAAAGCCTTGAGCATTTTTTCGCTCGTAATGATGTCTTCAGCTGGAATGCCAGCACAGTTACACATTTTTCTGACAGGCATACAGGCTATAAACTACCCATAAAAATTAAATAAAACAGGACAGTGAAAGAAAACTTTCTAAATTTGATCACACTTGAGTCGTTAAAAGTTATTTCCAGATGCATAATGTGTATAAATATCTGCATAGCTAAAGACAAATCATGACTGCTGAGACGGTGGGGATGGATGATGAGGTGTTGTGGGGGAAGGGTCTCACCAAACTGTTTTATATCTTAGTCACAGACACACAGCTTTGAAATAGAAGGATTTGTGTTTATGATTGATTGAGGTAACTGATTATCCACAGATATTTTAAGTGTTGAGACATTAAATTGTCAGCTCTATCAGTTTGATTGCAGTAAAACATGAAAACATTGACTTTTGTCTAGTTAGAGAAATTTATTTTTCCCAGAATGACAATCCTTTAAGTAGACGCCAGGCAGCTTGCCAGATTTCTATGTCATACACTGAAGTTTGCAAATGCAACCCAAATTTTGAAGTGTTTTTCAAGGTGCAATGAATGGTGCATGGGTCTTTTGCAAATAGTCTTGTAATAAACAGGCTCCTGCAGCATGCTTCATTCTGTAAACCTGAGAAAAGTATTAACATTGACTCCTTTGAAGAAGAAAAAAATATTGTAGCTTTGCAGTCACAGAGTATCTGATAGTAGGGCTCTTAACTTACTTAAAGTATCTCTCAAAAATAAAATAACCCTCTTCGGACCACCATGCTGTGAACAAGTTTGATTAATATGTTTTATAAGTCTGAAATAAATGCTCATCATAACTGTCAGTAAGCTGACAGCTTTCAAAAGTCTTTGTTCCCAGAATGAGTAATTTGTCTGATCTTCTTTAAAATACCATATTCTAGTCTAAAAGGAAGATGTTAAAATCAAGTAAATTCTACTAAAATGTGATTGCCGTTAAATCAGCCCTGGGTTCTGGATCCCTGCGTGTACTATACGCATGCATACTACTTGACAAAATAAAAATACCACGTCTTATTTATTATTATTGCTTGTCAGAACACCTGTGCTTTTCATTGGGCATAACTGTGGTTCAGTCTCTAAAACGTGGTCCGTTGTAAGAATCAATGTCAGATGTTATATATAGTCAATTCCTTTAATAAAACCTGTGACTAGGAAATCCTCACTAGGCCTGATGATTTCAAAGAAAACGCCAGTCAAAAGACAGATGTGGTCATTAATTCTACTGAAACACCAACATCTCTATATTTGCCACATAGTTCCCAAGCCTTTATCATGATCATTAAAATACAAGATGTTCCAAAGAGCAGCAGACACCATTGAGCCCTCCATGTCTGGGTTCCACTGACAGCAGTAGGTAATACCTGATCTTATGGAAGGAGCCTGCAGAGGTACCTAAGCATCTGAGCAAGGGTACACTGACTAAGACAACACTTCTTCCTGACACTTTTAGCCAATTACCTGTGTTCTGGAGAACTGGATTTGGTTGCCTTTCTTACCATATCTTAGAGAGTAATAACTATTACGAGTGGTCAATCAATTATCCATTCCATTATTCTTTTGTTCCAACTACTGCTGTTGGTATTCCATGGCAGAACTTTACAAAGCACTCTGCTATACAAAGCACAATTATAGCTGCTTTTGTCCTTAATTTGGTACTACCTTGCTTTCATACCATGCCCAGAAAAGTTAAAATTACAGATCATTTCTCACATCTTTTTTCTTTTTTGTAATTTATATTTTTCCCAATCTCTAACAAAGGCTAATATTAATATTTATAACAATAGTGCTTTTTACTCCTTTATCACCTTTGTTCGTAAGAAGTAATTTTTCATTTTAATAGTTTCCAAATTTCCAAGAAACCACAAGTTTTATACATGGTATCATTGTATAAAGCATTGCAGCTCTTCTTTTTCATCTTGATATATGCATTGTTAAACTTTTCAATAAAGTTTATTTTCATGCTATGACCACCCCTTATAATTTCTGATACATTGTGGTAGTTTTGAAAACAGTTCTTTCATATCTTATATACTAATTTCCCCACTTTTGTTATATCCCATCTCTTACAAGGTTTTAGTATTTCCCATGCAAATTAGGCCAAAAGATGACTCTCTGTTGGGTTTTTCCTCTAAGGAAACAAGAATTCCTTGAAGCCAACCTAAAACAATTTATATGCTAGTCACATGCTTATAATAACTTCATAATATCAGTAGTTCCAAACTATTTTCTAGACTTTTAAATTCTGTCCTTCTTGAAGTACTATGCTGACTAGGGATTATGTTTTTGTTAACCCTAAGAAACATAGGGAAATGATACCTGGCTCAGGTAGGGTTCCTCTCTTTTTGACATCATAGATGCTATCATATTCAAGTGCAGTCACACATTGCTTAATAACAGGGATATATTCTGAGAAATGCATTGTCAGGCAACTTTGTTATGTGAACAGCATAGAGTGCACACACACAAACCTACATGGTACAGCCTACTCCATACCTAGGCTATATGGTATAGCCTATTAATCCCAGGTTACAAACCTGCACGGCATGTTACTGCACTGAATGCTGAAAGCAACTGTTACACAAAGGTCATTATTTGTGTATCTAAACATATAGACATAGAAAAGCACAGTAAAAATACAGTATTATAATCTTGTGGGACCACCATCATATATGTGACCTGTCATTGACCACAATGTCAATATGTAATGTATGACTGTACATGGGTTGTACTGACTCAGTACAACTGTTAAAGTATGATGCTTTTAACACTGGTTTTTTGACTGTTCTCTTGTCTATATTGAATTATTTTTTTCTTCTAACCTCTGTTGAGGGTTAGGATCGAGACATGAGAACCCTAGGAGTGGGACAGGAATTTGCTAAAGAGCAACCTGTGGACATGTCGGTTCACGGAGCAAAAGATGCTCGACCTTGAGGGGGACATTCCACCAATCAGGGATGTCTGCAAACGGACCCCGCCTTGAAGCCTGAGGGCCACAACCTGGATGTCTACAAATAACCAGGGCTTGTAACCGAAAGCAGAGAGAATGATCAAAGGATGTCAGCCCAGCAGATAAGAGCAGCTTGCTATTCTAAGGCTGAGGCAATGTTCCTATCTCTCACCAGAGTTCATGTCTCAGTAAATGAGGAACTAGACAAAGTAGAAAGAAGTATGTGGTCTCTTTGTTCCCATTTGGATTATAGGCTTTACTGATGACTCACGATTTTATCTTTAACTTGTGTATACTTAGCTAGTTTATTGTTACTTTGGGAGACCTCGAAACTTAAACTTACAATATGTACATGTAAATTGGTACTTATAATAATTGTTTATTGAAAGAATAAATATTGATGTGGGACTCCACTCGTGGCATCCTGGCTCATGGGAATGCTGGAGGACCCCTGAATTCCCCATCACTTTAATCTATACTTTGTCTCTGTCTCCTTTATTTCCAATCTCTTGTGACGTTCCTGTCTGGGACCCAATTTGTTGGAAGAGTCATGAACTCCCAGCAGTCTTCAAACTTTTAAAGGTCACTATGACCCTGTCATTCTAGTGATAGCAGCCATCCTTACTATGATTATAAACTTAAATAATTATGCTGATTAGAATTTGCGTACTTCACTCCTTCTTATACCTCATTTCAGTCACACATATTTACTTTTACCTAAAGTAAAACTAAAATTTACTGCTGCTACTTAAAATTTTTCCTAACTACCTGATAGGCATCCTCCCTCACAATTCCCTGAGCCCTTGGGCCAAATACAGACTTTGCCTTAGTGCCTAATTTTTTTCCATATGTTCTTTTTTAAGTGTCTTTCAATATTTTACCAACAATATTTGTACATCAGCAATATTTAAAAGGACAAGAAGTCTCTTCTTATGGTGATGAAATATCAGATGTCTCCTTTCTTATACAAAATCATTATTACATGTTTTAGATTATTTGCTTTCTTCCTTTTTATTGCTGGAAGGAATGATAAGTTTAGTGCAATGATTTTCAAACTATGTTCAGGGGTGCCTCAAGGTCCTTCTTGGAAGAAAATGGGTGAAGGGGTACCAAATAGAAGGAACTCTAAGCCCAATTCATCCAGCACACCATCAATTTTTGTTTTCAACTTTTTATTCTGAAATAATTTTAAACTCACAGAAAAGTTTTAAGTGCAGTATAAAGAACTCTTGCATGTGTTTAACCAAGATTGTTAATATTTTGCTACAATTGCTTTACCATTCTTTTCTACCCTTCCCCCTCCTCTCTTCTCTCTTCTTTCTCTTTCATATTATATATAACTTTTCTCTCTGAATTGTTTGAGAGTAAGTTGCAGATATGTGTTGCATTACCTCTAAATACTTCAGTGTGCACATCCTAAGAACAAAGAAATTCACTTATTAAAGTATAATAATCAAAACCAAGAAATTTAACATTGACATAATGCTATTATCTAATCTAATATATAGAACCTATTTAACTCTTGCCAATTATCCCAAAAATGTCCTTCATAGCAATTTTTGCTTGATCCAGAATCAACCTTTCCTTGTCTTTGACAACACTGACCTTTGTAAATAGAATATGCAATTTCCTTTGTAAAAGTCCCTCAGTTTGGGTTTGTCTAATATTTCCTCATAATTAGATTTAGGTTATGTATTTTTGACAGTAATACTATATAAATTATGTTGTGTTCTTCTCAGTGTATCACATCAGGAAGAATGTGATATTGATTTGTCCAATTATTGGCAATGTTACTTTGATTACTTAGTAGTTACCGTGATGTCTACTAGATCAAGCCACTGTAAAGTTATTTGTAATCCAAAACTGTTTTATCCTTTCTCATTAAAATAATTTATGGAGAGATACTTTTTAAGACTTTGTAAATATCCCAGGTCCTCATCAAATTCCCACTCACTGGTTTTAGCATCTACTGATGATTTTTGTCTGATAGTTATGATGGTTGCAAAATGGTGATTTTCTAAAATTATCATTCCTCCTACATTTATTAGTTGGCATCCTACTCCCTTATTTAAGTGTGGACTCTTCGATCTTTTTAATGGATTAAAATCTATTACTCTCATTATTTTTAAACTAAAATTGTCCCAGATTTGGCCAGTGGGAGCCCCTTTGATCTGACTCCCAAGGTTTCCTGATATGTCACATCATAATTGGAGCTGTAATGTCACTTTTGTTTTATATTTTGTGATTTATTTCCAAGCAATGCTTTAAAAAGTTTGAAACCCATTATTCTGCTATAACATTGTTTTCCCAATTCACCTCATTTCACAAGTCAGGTTTATACAAATAGCACCTAGAAAATAGAGAAGACAATAAATGATAGCAACCCCTGTGTCTCTGTGGCCACACTGGCCACCATGCTATCCCTCCAAACTACCAGGTATGTTCCTGTATTAGCAGCTTGCATCCACCATCCTCCCCCACTTGCCTGGAACCTTCCTCTCAATGTACCTGTAGGGCTCACTCTCCTATTTCCTTCAAGTCATAGCTCAAACATCCTCTTCTCAGGGAGGCCTTATCTGACTATTATAGTAGAACAATGTTTTTCAAACTTTTTAAGCCATTGTTTGAAAACTCCTTTCATGATAATCTTTTCATTCCCAAAGTTTCATTCCAAAGCAAGATATTACATGACAATGGGTTTAACTCATGAATGGTTAAGTCAGAAACATAACATTAACCCCTACTGGATTATTTTCCTGGTAGTAGATTGGCAAACTCCCTAAAGTACATAAAGGTGTACACATAGTCCTTCTGGGTCATGGGAACAAAGTCGATGCTACCCACTCTATTGCTTCAGATGTCTTTATTCAATCCTATTGCCAACCGCAATACATCCACTTTTGTATCGCTTTGTTATAGAATTAATCTAATGAGTAAATCTGTTTGTATCGATAAATAAGGCATCAAACAAAAGCATCACTAAGCAAGGATTCAGTAGAATTATTTGTCTTTTCCTATGGAATATTTGCTAAAAGAAAACCTTTTTTAAAAGTAACACTCACCATTTGCTTTTCCCAAGTCTTTTGAAAAACAAACAAACAAAAAACCCTCAAGAAATAATCACAGATAATAACCGACATCAAAGAGATAGCCACAGGCTTTACAAGTCAAGTGCTTTCACTCAAACATTCAGCACAGAAACTCACTTTCCCTGAGCACATCCCCTCAATATACAATTCAATGTGACTGCCTGTCATCCATTAGGGTTAAAGGTGTCCTCACTAAAATATATAGCAAGTTCCATGACTTCCTGCGCTTGCCAAAAACAAACTCAGTAGGTTGTTACCACGTACCTCGGTTTCTTAGAAGAGTCTTAAGTTTTCAAGCTACTTAAGAAATCTTTTTCTAAAACCACTAACATACTTCACACCTTAAAAAGTATATTATTTCCAACAGCTATATTAAAGGCACATAAAGTGGCTGACTTTTCCCATAAATGTCTGTTTTTCATTAAATTAGTTAACAGAAATCTTTTAGGTTTTTGAGATATTTCTGCACTGCAGAGCCAATATATTTGTCAACATGGTAACTAAGTAAATGTTCACAAGCCACAAAATGATGAGGCACCTCATTATATAAAATAATGGAACAAACTCTATCAACATGTAATTTATTCCCCAAGGGTAAATGATGTACATTAACTATGCTTTAAATCTCCCAGCTACATAGCCCACTTAGTGAAATCCCTGAGTAGTTTACCAATAATATACCCTATAGGCCTAAATCACCTTCCAAGATGACTATTTCCGGCACTGAAAGATCTAGCTGACTTTAAATGAAATTCATGACCTCCTCAAAAATAAAAATATTAAAAAAATCTATAAATCCAGTGGCTACTTTTTTCATTATATTAGTTATCCTTAATATTCAATTGTTTAAGATAAAAATATACCACAGTATTTAATCTTCTAACCTAGAAAAAACTATATTCATCACATATGATGAAATATAACTTCTTGTTCTTAAGATCTAGACCTGCACCATCCAATACAGTACCAAATAGCCACATGCAGCTATTGAGCATTTGAAATGTGTCTAGTCCAAACTGAGACATGCCATGAATGTAAAAGACACACCCCAAATTTCAAAGATTTAGTACCAAAAAAAATGTAAAATACCTCACTAATAATTCTATGTTGAAACAATATTTTTATATACTTGGTTAAATAAAATATATTATTAAAATTAAGTTTACCTGTTTCTTTTTAGTTTTTTAATGTGGCTACTAGAAATTTTTAAATTATATATGGATCATACCTGTGGCTTGCATTTTATTCCTATTAGAGAGGGCTGGTCTAGACTAAGGTGGGCAAAGTCACAGTTATAAGGCCAGTTCCACAGTATGTCATAAATATCCTGCCACCACACTACTTTCTTGTTTTTTGAGGTTGTTAGCAGATCATCAAACCTCATGAACAACAGAAGACTAAGCCTAGGTGAATTCAGTTTGTGATGAATAAAATAATAAATCTTATACATGTTAATGACATCATAGTGGTTAATCAGACAACACAATAACCACTTGCTATAACTATCTTATAAATTAAAGCCAAATTATATAAATTTTATAGTAAATAGCCAAAGGATATAAATTTTATTTATTATTTCTATAAACACTGTACTAAATATTCTTTAAAACATTTTACCGTCTACTGAATATCTTTATTTAGATATCATGAGCATTTCAAATTCAATGTGTCCAAAACTGAAATCATCTTGCTGTTGGAAGACAGTTGTCCATGATGCTTCTATGTGTCTCAGACTAGAGATAGTATATTCGTCCGGGTTAGAGAGTGCATTTGTTTCTTGACCAGGATAACATAAAGCTAGTATCATCCTCCAGGACAACGGTTGGGCAAAACTGTGTACACAGCATCTATCTGGGCCTCACTCTGTATCACAGGATTTGGAGAATCTATACAAACATGAAGATCATGCTACTTACTTTGCTCTGAGTAACCAACTATCTAAATCTGTCTTGGCTCATTGTTTCCTTATCACAGGAATGGACAGAAGTGTGGTTAGCCAGCCTAGCAGCTGGCTGCTGCTTAGAACTGCTTGACATTCACTTCCCCTTTTACATTCTCAATCTTTGTACAAGCACCACTACATACCCCATTGCCCAAGTCAGAAACCCTACCCTCAGTCTTGAGTCTTGCCTCTCATTTACCATCATATCTTGTCAGTCAGCAAGTCCTATTTATTCTATCCTCTTAATTTCTCTCAAATCATCTACTTATCTCCATTCCCACTGCCTTTACTCTAGTTCAGGTTATTATACTCTCTCCCCTAGAAGCCTAATTTGTGTCACTGCCACCTACTTCACTCCATTCTTCACATTGCAGCTGGGATGATCTTATTTGTCATTTCTTTGACCTCAGCTAAAGCGCAAACTTCTTAGGATGACAAAGTATTTCAAGGTCAGGACATATACAGAATGTTTCTTGAAATCCACTTGTGATTATTTTGCCTGAGGGGGAGAGGAAGGGAAAGAGGAAACAAGAGAT